>NW_013565491.1:0-39147 GCF_000499605.1 Eimeria maxima | reverse complement strand
TATATATATATATATATATATATATAGATTGTCTCCTTATATATGAATATTGTGTCTCCTATACAGATCCGTCGTCGTCTGTCTCCTTCTTATATGGCTGTAGTCTTTGACCACCCAACAGGTCGCTCGTCTCGATTGGCTGTCTCTAATTTATATAAAATTCATCGAACACATCCGCCAATTGAATTTACTGAACAAATGCAAAAAGCTAAAGTACTATGTTGTGCATTAGGTACTACTATTCCTCCTGCTGCTGCTGCTGCTGCTGTTGTTGTTGTTGCTGTTGTTGTTGTCGTTGTTGCTGCTGCTGCTAATGCTCGTGCTGTTGTTGGCTTTGGTAATGCACCTCCTGCACTTAGGGTCCCTTATCTTATTGGGTAATTGCTGTGCTGCATGCATGCATTCAGGACTTCTGCCTCTGGAAGTGGAGGGAGTTGAGGGGGACGACGTCATCGCAACTCTTGTTGACCGTCTCTGTGGAGGAGACGCTCAGCAGCAACAGCAGCAACAGCAGCAGCAACAGGGGGACGGGGAGGGGGCCTTGAAACCGGAGATAGAGGAAATTTATATTGCGACGGTAGACAAGGATCTGCTCCAGGTACCATTTATGTACTTGATGCAGCTGCTGCTGCTGTGGCTGCTGCTGTCTTACTTGCTGCCCTTGCTGCTTAGCTTCCTTCTGTCTCTGCTGTTATGTTTCCTGCGGTTTCTGATCGTAATGCTTCCTCAGTGTCTCCGTTATTCTGATGCTTCTTTGCGGCAATTGCTGCTGTTTTGGTGGTTGCTGTGTTTGCTGCTTTGTTTCCTTCGTGTCTCTGTATCCCATCGTGTCTGTATCTCCCGTCTTTTGTTCTTTACCCTCTATCCTGTGTACTGCCTCGCCAGCACTTATCTTCTTGTGCCTCTCTTTGTGTCTCTTTATATCTCCTTATGCCTGCCAACATCTGCCTATGTCTCTCTTTGTCTGTCTATCTCTGTTACAGTTGCTGCGCTACAACTATCAGTCTCCACGGTCGAGTCCCCGTGTGAGCCTGTTGGCTCTCCACCGCCAGTGCCAAATCCTCGACGCCCAATTCGTTCGCGATGAATACGGTAAGCAGTCGCCTCTGTTTACTACACTTTGCTTGGCTCTTCTATGGTTTAGTTTACTACCCTTTAGTAGGGTTTCGTTTGCCTCGTCAGGGTTGCTTTGGGCTCAGGGCTTGGGTATAGAAGGTCTCTCTGGGGTTTGTTTGGTGCAGCCGGTGCCTTTAATAGGGTTGGCTGTGTTGCTGCAGTTGCTGCATGCATGCATGAGCTGTGTGCGTGGGTCTGCGGGTTTTAGGGGTGGAGCCACACCAGTTATTGGACTTCTTCTCCCTCGTGGGGGATCGAGCCGATGGTATCGTCGGCTGCCGCGGGATCGGAGCGGCTGCAGCACGCAAACTCCTCCAGGCAGTTGAGAACCTTGAAGTTCGTCGCGAGGGTTTAGGAAAGTTTAGGAGGGTTTAGGAGGGTAGAGTGGGTTCAGTATTCGTCGGGTAGGGTTAGCTAGGGTTTAGAAGGATTCAGTAATGTATTTGAGGTCTTCGTAAGTTCTACTAGGGTATGCTGGGTCTCGTTAATTCCTTAGGGTTTAGGGTTTAGTGTTGAGGATTTTCTGCGTAGCGGTGCTTCCTTGCGCTTTCTTTCGCAGGCATGGGAGGCCGCGTCTCCGACGTATCTGCAGCAGCTGTCATTGAAGCAGCGGCAGCTGCATGCGCTGCAGGAGTTCCTCCCGCAGTGGCGCACCAACCGCCGTTTGGTGTCTCTAAATGCAGCTGTCCCCGCAGCTCGGTGCTGCAACATCGGTGCCTTTCGTCTCCTTCCAGTGTCTCTGCAGATACTGCGAAGGCACTTCGCCCCCTACAACCTTGCTAAACAAGCAGAACTGGTCTGCTGCGGCTTGCGTCTGCTGCTGCTTGCGTCGGCTGCTGGTCTGCTGTGTCTCTATCTCTCCACCTAGTGTCTGCTTTTCCTTTTGCAGTCCTAGCGTGGGTTTGTGCTCCTCATTTACATCTCGTATCTTCATCTGTTTGTTTTCTGTTTGCTAGCTGCTGCGCCGCAAGCTCTCTCTACTCTCCATCTCCATCCCCTCATACCAGTGTCCTTTGGAAGGTTTGTCTCCTGTTGTATTTTCTTTTGACTGCTGCTGCTTCCGCGTCTGCTGCAGTGGGTTGAAGCCGGACAGGCGGAGACACCTAACGCCCATAGCTGGTTGCAGCAGCAAACGTCAGTCGCGGGCCCTACCGCTCAGTCGCAAGGCCAGGACCAGCGCACAAACAATGCAGCATCTGCAGCAGCAGCAACATCTACTGTAGAAACTGCAACACCCTCCGCGGTGAATGCTGATGGAGAGCCCAGGATATTTTCAGCGAATCCCGAAGGGGACAAAGCGGAGGCGGCTGCGCCCCCAGCATCTGCTATAGCGTCCCCTAATTTAGCATCTTCTGCTGAAGCAATAATAGACGGAGATGGAGCAGCAGCAGCAGCGCACGGTGCAACAATTTCACACGAGGCTGCCACAGCACACACGGGAGAACCTGTTTTTGCAGCAGCAGTAGCAGGTGCAGCAATGCCCGCTGCTGCACCTGGAGGAGACGCATCGGCAACACCAGCTGCACCACCAGCTCCAGTAGCAACATCGGATGAAACTGGTGCTGCTTCTCCTGCTTCTTGCACGAACGTAGGGGTTGGATGCGTGGGCACTGTTCGGGACTTGGGCGCAGCACCTGTGCATACAGCTGCAGCTACAGCAATCTTACGAGGGACATCTTCTTCCCGGCAGGCTGCAACACCAATTCAGAGCCATCAAACGCCTGCAAGAGTGGCAGCACCAGCGACGGCGCAATCGCCATCAAGCAGCAGCAAAACCGGGCATTGGGGGCTCTTGAGTACAATATCCTCGCTGCTGCCAGCGTGGATGGTAGCCCCACGAGCCCCCTTGCTGCTGGGGGCCCTGGGAGCTCCAGCTGTCCCCTGGCCTGGGGCATCCAGCAGCGCTGCTGGGGTTGCATGCAGATCCCGCAGTCTGCTGCAGTGTGCACGCGGGTCATTGCAACGCCGCCTTCTCATCCGTGGAGCAGCAGCAACAACAGCAACAGCAGCAGCAACTACTCCGGCAGAAACCCTGACTGCATCATCCCAGATGAGGCACGCCAGCAACGGCAGCGGAGGCAGCAGCAACTGCACCACTGGCAGCAGCTGCTGCACTGAAATGCTGGTTAGCCAAGGTAGCAGCAGCTGTAGCCGCCTCAGCCATGACAGCACTAGCAGCACGGGCAGCATCAACAGCAGTACAAAAGGTAGCAGCAGCTCTTTGAATGTTGCGAAGACAGTCTCTCCGTTGCAGCTACAACAGCAGCATCACCTAGCTACTGCTGCTGGTGTGGACCCTGTTGGTCTAGACATCGAGAAGGGCCCCCCATATACGGATGCTCACCACACGTTTTTCAGCGTTGATGCCCCATTTGGGGCTGCAGGTACCGGTTGGCAGCAGCAGCTGGAGCAGAAGATGCAGCAGCAGATGCAAAATCCCAGTGGGCAACAGAGGCACCAGGGGGTACAGCATCAGGTGCAGCAGGAGACAGAGCAGAAGGTGAATCAGGAGATGCGCTCAATGTTTGCGGTGGAGAAGCATCATGTGGACATGTTGTTACTGCACATGCAACAGCAGCAGCAGTCAACCGCCGCCATCGAAGCAGCAGCAGTGGGAGCAGCTGCATCAGCAGCATCGATCCTGAACGCAGCTGCCACCCGCGCTGGGCGGACACATGCCAGGCGCACTGCTGCGGCACCTCCCGCGCCAACAGCAACATCATCCCCCGCCATGGCAGCAGAAGTAGCAGCAGCAACAGATGATGGTAGTGGCACTGAGGCGTGCGCTGCAGTATTTGCTGGAGAAGCAGGTTGCGAAGCGAGGGAAGAGACAACAGCTGACGCAGCACCGGGTGAAACAGCACTGCCGGGGCTACTGCTGCCGCCCATCGAATGCTGGGGATCGTCTCCTCCCCCCTCCCCGCTAGAACAAGCCAAGGCGTTGCAAAGCACCCTGTGTCTCTGTCTCAGCTATCTAGCCCATCTGCAGCACGCGGATGCGCGCACCAGCAGCAGCAGCAGCAGCAGCAGGAGCAACTACTCGTTAGCTGCAACAGCCTATGCAAGCCTTGATGCATCTTCTGACGAGTGCCTCCGCCACTTACCTGAACGCCTCCCGATCGACCCTCTGGACATGTGCTTCTCTGTAGTGGGAGGAAGCATCGAGAACACAAGGAGCAACAGCAGCGGCAGCAACTTCACCATTAGGAAGAGCAGCAAGCCAACTTATTACCTTGGCGGCGATCTGCTACTGCCGGTGGCTGTTTCCTGGTTGGCCTCCTCTCCCCAGGGGGATCACACCCCAGCCTGCGCCTATCTGCCTTTTCACCTGTCCTTCAGCATTCGCCTTCCTCCAGGTCTGCTAAAGCTTCTGCGCTGCAATCGTCAGCAGCAACAACAGCAGCAGCAGCTGCACCAGCAGCAGGCACAGGAGAATGCCGAGGATATTTTACACTTTCATTTTGCAGTCCCAGAATTGCTGAAGGACGTCGCTGCAATGGAGGTGCTGCGCCTGTGCCTGCGCGGCGATTGTTCTGTTGATCCTGCTTCTGGATCTGCCGGTGCTGCTGCTGGATGTAAGACAGAAGGGGAGGCTGAAAGTGCAGCGGCAGGTGAGGGGCCCCGTCTGCTGTGGGTAGCACACGATGCAAAGCAGCTGCTGCACCTCCTTTGCAACATCGGCCTGTCCCCTCCACCCGCAGCGCAACTGCACTGTACGTCCGTCGTGGCCTGGCTGCTGCATGGTGCAGACCCAGGGAACTCCGAGCTGCTTCAGCAAGCAGCCCTCTTTGAGGTGCTACAGCAGCAGCAGCAGCAAAAGAAGAAGCAGTCCAATACATGTGCGAGCGTCAAAGCAGAAGCAGCGGCAGAAAGTGGCTTCGCGGCCGAGAGGAGGCCCAGTGGCGATCCCGTAAATGAAGCAGGAAGGCGAGGGGGACCACCGTGCATGGCTGAAGATATCGCCTATGAGCATGAAGACGACATAATATCTCAGGGCGCTCTTGTAGCGTCTCCATACAGCTCGACGATATTGACAACAATGGTTGGAGCAGCTGCAGCTTCACGGGCTGCTGCTGCCGGAGTGAAGGGCAGTGCGCGGAAGGCCTCGCAGGAAGCAGGAGCAGCAGCAGCTGCTGCTGCTGGTTCTGCAGAAACTGGGGCGCCCAGGCGGACTTCCGGCGTTCGCCCACCGTGGCGTTGCTTCGCTGATGCGCGATGCTCGCTGTTGCCGCCTGAGCAGCAGCAACTGCAGCAGGGTCTCTTCGGGCGCTTTGGGTGGGGAGTGTACAGCAGAGCGCCGCAAAAGAAAGCGGGAAGCAGAAATAAAGACGGGAAAGGCAAAGAAAAAAGCAAAGGCTGCAGCACCCCTAGCGGGCTGTGCAGGGACAATGCAACTGCCGCGAAAACAGAAGGAGCGGCAGCAGAAACTGCAGCAGGAACTGCAGCAGGTGTAGCATCCCGGGCCACTCCTCTGCCCGTGTGTTTTCAGCCTGTGAGGCCCCCTACAGGAGCAGCAACCGGAAAGGCTGTTGTTGTGCATGTTCCTGCTAGGTCGCCGAATCTTGCCGCGCACTCCGGGTGTTTCTCCGTCTCCGTCAGACTGCCTCAGCAATTCAAAAAGTGCTGCCCCCCACGGAGTCCCGAAGAGCTTAGCTCGCTGGACGTTGCAGCTTTCTGTGAGGCGCGGGGGGCGGCCACACTTGTGCTGCTGCAGCAACAGTACAGCATGTTGCAGCAGCAGCAGCAGCAGGCGGCAGAAACTGACACGAACGTCGCCGAGGTAGCAGCACAACCGCTCAGCTTGTCTTGGGGAGTATGGGCACATGTCGAGAGGCCCCTCATTCCTGTTCTGGCTGCGCTGGAGAGAAGGGGGTTGTCTCTTTCGGTGCCTCTTTTGAAACGCGGCTGGGTCGAAAAACGCGGGAACGGACCCCCAGTGGAGGACGAGGCAGCAGCAAGGGGACACAGCACGCATCACCCTCCTCACCTCCTCGAAGGGAGCATACCCCAAGGAAAACAAACAGCCTGCGCTCCTTCTGGTGTTGGCGCTGCTGCTGATGCTTCTAGTGTTGCTCTTGCTGCCGCTGCACCGGGGCGGCTTGCTACCCGCCTTGGTGCAGAAGCAGCAGATGTAGTAGCAGGAGCAGCAGCTGGCGACCCCAGCGAGGCTCTTCAGGAGCAGAGATACCTGGAGCAGCGAATCGCGAAACTTATAGAAGAGCTTACAGGCCGCACAGATGTAAACATTAATTCTCCCAGGTGCAGAGACAATCAACGATAAATTTTTGTTACCACTAGACAACAGTGAAAGTGACGGTAGTATTAACAATACCAACACAGTCTCCGGAGGGGGGAGCAAATATCTCCGGACGGCCGCCGCAGCACCTGTTGCTTGGTTGCTGTAGGCCTTTCTCTGCTCTCCTCGTTTCTTTCTGTTTATTCTTGCAGCCAACTCGCAACGGTTCTCTTCGATGATCTCCAACTGTCTCCTTCATCGCCTGCCGTCTCTGTAGCCGCAGACCCTGACGGCAAGGCGCCGAGAAGCAACAGCAAGGCTAAAAGCAGAAGCAGCAGCAGCAGCAGTAGCCGCTCTACAGGGGCTGAGGCCTTGCAAGCGTTGCTTCGGGAGGCTCGCTCGAAGGAGAAGGACCCTCATGCACGGCAAGTGGCAGAGTAAGCCTGAGCTCAGCTTGTGCTGCTTTTCCTTTGTGCGTCATCGGGCGTCTAGGTACCTGATTCGTTGCAGCAAGACTGCTGCAGCATTGCTGCAGTAGCGCAGCAGCAGTAGTGCATGTGGAGTGGTAGAGACTTGCTTTTTGTCATTGTGTCTCGAGGCTGCCCGTGTTTTCTGCTACTCCAGGCTGCTGTCTTGCTTGCTGGATTATCGTTCGAGTCACAAGTTCTTGAGTACTTATTTTGTCACATTGCCGGCTTACATCTTCCCTTCGACCCAGCGCATTCATGTCTCCTTGCTGCAAACAGGTGACTTGCAGTGATTGCTTTAGTGGTCTTCTTGTTCCCTCTGCCAAAAAACTTTAGATTTGTCATATGGGCCAGCACACCTGCAGCGGTGCAGCAGCACTGCTGCTGAAACGCTGGGATTTTGCTTTGTACGCGCTGTTTCATATAATGCTCGGGCACGTTCGTTGCCCAGTTCGCTCGTGTTGCTTATTGCTGTATGCTGGCTCTAAGAACCAAACCTGCCTCTTCACCCATTTGCGTTCCCTGCAGGGGCCTCTACTGGGCGCCTGGCCTGCCGCAACCCCAACTTGCAGAACATTCCAAATCATCAGGAGGAATGGCGCTGGATCCGGTAGGTTACCAGGCACCCCACACATGCACCTGCCGTCCTGTTGCTGCTGTTGCTGTTGCAGCTGCTGCTACTACCCAGACTGGTACCTTTCCGACGGCGCTCCTGCTGGAGCGCGTATGGTTTATGCGTGCAAGATGTCCTTTCCCACCACGTTTCTTTCTGGTGTCGCGTTTCAGTCCCTAGGGCTCCTTAGTGCATGTGGGTTACAGGTGCTTGCTGTTGTTTGTTGTCTCCGCAGAAGAGCCTTTGTCCCCTCTCCAGTGACACCTCGCAAGGTAGAGGATCCCTTCAACTGTAGCAGCGACGACCTGCTCAGCAGCAGCCTCTCGCGATCGTCTCCAGGTGTCTCCTCAAGCCTCACCGCCTCTGAAGGGTTCCCGGGAGCCTCTTCTGGGGGCGCCGCTACAGGATCGGGATCGATGTCTCCGTGGCGATTTGTCTCGGTGGACTATTCACAGATGGAGCTGCACATCTTGGCCTATCTTTCAAACGACCCGCAGCTGCTGTGGGATCTGCGAGGCGGCAGAAGAGACAAGGAGACAGAGGGACGCTCTTATGACACCTTCCAGCTCGCAGCCTCCCGTCTATTCAACTGTCCCCCCGAAGACGTCACCAAGGAGCTGCGCAGCATGGCCAAAACTGTCACATATGGTGAGCAGCAGCCCCATCGGCAGAAACAGCCCGTTGTACTAAGTGAAACGCTGGCTGCGCAAACTACGTTTAAGGTTCTCATTTTCTTTGAAGGGACCACAGACATATGGGCAGCTAGTAGCTGCTGGAGAGCCGGTGTGTGCCTCTATGTTGGCGTGCCTGCGCAGGGATACTCTATGGGCAGACAGAGGGGGGCCTGTCTCGGCAGCTGCAGGTGCCTCTAAAGGACGCACGCCGCCTCATTAACTGCTTCTTTAACGAATATCAAGGGGTACAGAGCCTCATGTTAACTCACACGCAATTTGCAGAGGCTACTGGGACTATAGAAACCCTTGTAGGCCGCAGCAGGCGGCTGCAGGGCACGGACATCGTGGAGGAACTTCTACGAGCCCACCCCCAGCTTGCAGCTCTTCTTAACCGCATTGGAGCTGCAAAGGCCCCTCTGGAGCAGCACCAGCAGCAGAGTGTCTCTTCAAGCAACAAGAGAGGCAGCGCGAGAGGCCGCTGCAGGAGACAGGCAATGAACACCCCCATTCAAGGCCTTGCGGCGGACATCATGAAGTATGTCACTGGGAGAGTGGAGCAGCTGCTGCAGTTGCAGCAGCAGCGGGCCTTTGCCCTAAGAGACTCGGTGCATGCGCATACAGTTGGAGCAGCAGACGGAGCATCATCTGCCTGGGGACGACACGTGCTGGAGAGACCGTTGAGAGCCCAAGTGGTGCTGCAGATCCACGACGAGTTGCTGCTTGAAGTCCACAGAGATGATATCTCTCCTGTTTTGGAGTTGGTGTTGCCGGTGATGCAGCGGGCATGGGGGTTGCTGCTGCTGGAGACCGATTGTTTGGACCGCTACGCTGCTCTATGTGAGCTTCAAAAACATATGCGAGACCCCCAGAGCGGCGGCGCCGCAGGTGACGAGGCGGCGCTGCGCATATGGGCCTCCGAGACCGCCAAAAGGGGCCCCACACCTAGGCAGACTACCCAGTGGTTTGCGCTGCCGCCCCAGTTTGAGTGGCTGCGCCCTCTGCTGCAGCGTGAGCTGCCTACAAGTGCGAAGGTGGGTCGAGACTGGTGCTGCTGCTAAGGGGACACAACCGGTTCTGTGCATGCTTTCCCTGTAAAAGCACCGAGTAAACGAGCAATGTATCCCAAGGAGGCTTTGCTGCACATGCAACTCAGTGTTACTGGTGCAGCTCAACAGGTTACATGGGCCCCTTTTTGCTTCTGCATTGGGCATTCTAGGCAGGGAGACAGACAGCACCTGCTTCTCTCTCTGAAGACATTCCTTACTATGCACTGCATGGCAGCTGGGGCGCGGACCAATCTGCCGCAGGCGGCGCGGTCGCCTCTCCATCTATGAGGTGGCTTGCTCTGTCTTCATCTCTTATTCACCAAGCATGCAGAGGTTTTGATCGAGCAGCAGATTCGCTGCAGTGCCTGGTGGCCCTGTGCCTGCAAGGTCTTCGGGGCTTTAAAGGCCTGAATGTTCTTTTTTTTGGCGGGCCGGGTCTTAAATGCACGAAAGACACGCAGTTAAGACGTATTGGGAGGGGATCTGGCTCACACAGCCGACCCCATGGTATTTGCAACGAAATATGATAAATGCTACCGTTGAGCACTAGTGGCATAGGGCGTGCGCTGTTAGCAGCAGAAAAGTACGAAATAGGGGGAACATCGTCTGGCCCCACCATGTCGCGCGGGAGGGAAACGACTTCTATCAGCTAATAGTAATACAGAGAGTGTTTTTAATCACTATACGTAGCGTTTGTGCTGGCTATTTAACACATTTGTCTGCGAAGTTCCCTGAAGAATGAAGTCACCTGCCTGCAAGAGGGGTGGGGGGCGTCGGCATTGTCTTCGAGGCACGAAAGGCAAGCCTAATTTGTTTTCAGGAGACAAATGGAGCATAAATAGAATTATTGGTTTATTTTGTGAACAATTTAATGCTTAAACACCCTGTTTCCGCTGCAAAAGAGCAGCAGCTAAAGCTCCTGGCTCACAAGGCCTAGGGGATCTCTCGGTTTCGTTGCCGCCCCTTACTGGTGAGCCCTCCCTTTCGTCTCCTCCACTTTAGAGACAGTTTCCCATTTCTTCGCCTTTCTACACATGTTCAAATGCTTGAATATTTTGGACTCTACAGTTTATTTTCTCTTCGAACGCGCTCCTGTTGTGGGCAGGTAAGCTACGCGGTCCACTTACGCTGGCTCAGGGAGACCAGTGGTCAGGTAGAGTGTGCCCACCCAAGAAACCCAACCCAACACGAACGGTCTTCTTTGCATTTGAAGAGTCCTAGACGTCGGTCGGAGGCGGATTTGCGTGGAGTCTACAGACGCGGGTGCACTGGCCATGGACAAGGCACCCGTGTGATCCACCGAAGTCTGAGCTCAATATATCACCGGCGGCCGATTTATTCTATTTCCTTTGCTGTTTAACAGCATACCGACCGCAGCAGCAAGGTTTCTGTGATTGTTCTATAGGGGTACGGATGGCAAACCTAAGGGGAGTGGCCCTGGAGGTCCCTGTGAATAGCCCCACGTTCCCTGTTGCTCCTGAAGGGGGCTGCGAAAACAGCCCCAAAGGAACTCTGCATGCTTATGCAGCACTTTCAGAGGCGCCGTCGTCGAGCCCTTACCAACGTATGGGAGGCGCTGCGCTCGAACCACCTGCTGAGAGTGCTGCTGCTGCTGTAGGAATATATGCAGCAGCAGGAGATTATCTGCAGGTATTCTCCTCATTGTGACTATATTTTGCTTAAACAATCACGTAGGAACCTGTCCATGCCTGTACAATGTTTCGCCTAGTGTGCCTGTCTTTGTTGTATCTATTGGCTTTCCTGTCTCATTCTGCTGGCGATCTTTTGGCTTATCTCCTGTCTCCATAGCCTTATTCTGCCTGCGCAAACTACTGTGTACCTGCCTCAGAGAGCAGCTGAGCAAATCCTTAACGGCGAGTCATGCACAGGTGCAAATGCAGTCACAGCTACAACGAACGCCTGCCACGTCAAATCGTTCGAGGAGATCATCTCTTCTGGGGCTGGGCACAGTGCCGTTGCTGCAGGTAAGAGAAGGCGTAGCACCAGAGCCGCATGCATACAGCACGCAGCAGAATCTTGTTCCTTCAACGACACCCAAGGTGTCATCAACAGGGTTGGCAATCCTCGAGACAACGCATGTGGGGCACTAGCGGTCCCACAAGGCACCTTATGGCCCAGCATCTCTGCGCAGCCTTTACCAGACAACGACAGAGACGCTGAGGAGAGAACAGGTACCTCTCGTCCTCTCTCCGAAGAAACAGGAACAGCAGAAAAGGCATTAGGTGGTAAACGACGAATTCGACCTACTCGACGTTATGAAGAATATATGCTGCAGGCTTCTCTGGTTGCCGGAGAAAGCAGGAGACAGAAACAAAACAGCAAAGCAGCTGTCTCCAAATGCAACATCAGGTTATCTGTGACCAGCAAGCAAGAACCAGATACACGGATGACGGTGTCTGCCTGGTTGGGGGTTCCAAGCGGGGGCAAAAGAACAGCAAAAACCCCACCACGACTTGCATGCACAGAGACACCGCCGCAGGGCCCAATGGTGCATGCAGATCGAGGGGATCCACCTCAAGCGCCAAGCAAAAGACAAAGCTCAGGAACACCAAATGGAGGTATTGATGAGACGTCTGGAGGGGTCGTTGCCCTGAAGTCGGCTCTGCGCACACAGCGGCGTGCAGCAGCAGCAGCAGCAGCAGCCAAGAGAGCAACAGCTGCTGCAGCTACGGGTATGACAGTGTCTGCTGCTTCAGCCGTTTCCTTCGCTGTCACAGCGCCCTTCGTTGGAGAAGAGGCGCCAAGTAGAGACAGCGAGAAGGAAGCATTTTTAGATGTGTGCTTCGAAGCTTTTTTTGGACAGGCGGTGGAGTTTCTAAACTCCGAGGCTGAAGCTGTCGCACAGTCCCCAATTACTCATGACTGCATCTCTTTGCTGCCTTCAAAGCAGTCGGCTATCAGAGGTGAAACCCTGGATATCTCACGGCAGCCAACGATGGCAGCTGAGCTTGCCCTGGGGAGGCAAACCCTGCAGCAGCCGACCAAGCACCAGTTGCTTGCTGACATCCCTCTTCTGCCTCTCTTCACGGCTACACTGCAGCAACTGACGACGGAAGCTGATGCAGATGGGGCTCTGGCAGCACCAAAGTCCACGGGCTCCATGGGAGAGCCGAAGAATGATACAGGCAAATGCTTCGCTCGGGCCGCTGAAGCACCAGCTCAAAGGCCGGCGGTTAAAGCTGCGTTTCCTCAGGTGGCAGTTCACCGGCAACAGCAGCAGCAAGCGCAGCAACACGGTCAGCAGCAGGAGCACCAGCAGCAGGAGCTGAACCAGCATGCGGCCCAACGACGGACGACTGTAGCTCCCCCCAGCAGCGGTGACGAGGAGGGGCCCTCCTCTCAGGGTACAAGAGTGGCAGGGAGGGCACTCCGCATGCAACAGCTGGCGGAGGTGCATTTTCTTCAGGTGGACTGTGAACGTCAATACAAGGTGTCTGTCGTGAAGGAATTGCAGGCAGTAGCAGCTCTTTGCTCCTGCGCTGCTTCCCGCAGCATCTGCATGCAGCCTGATTGCATGGAGACAAACCCCTCCTGCAACATCTGTTTGTCGCCAGTGAAAAGGCTCCAGGTGCAGCAAGATATGCTGGGGGAGCGCTTTCAGCAGCTGACGCTGCTTGAACACCTCCACATGCTCGTCCGTGTGCGTAGCATCCTCAGTACGGGTCTCGAAACGGGCAGTGGTGAGGAGGCGACAGAGACAGCAGCAAGAAAGAAAACACATAAGACCCGTAAAGACACATTCCCTGCTCCTGCTGACGTCTTCAATGAATCTGCAGTGAACGCTAGAGGCTACATGTTGGTGGAGGACAGGCAAAACCTCCAAGCAGATGCCTCCACTGGAGATACAGAACGAGACAGCTCGGCGGCAGGCACCTCATGAGCCCCTGTAGGGCCATACAGCAGCTTTCGAGAGGCAGCAAATGGCAAAGTTGCCTCTGCTGCTCCAGCTGCAATTGCGAGAGCTAGCCTACCATACAACGGCGTGTTGCTGTTCAGGAGAAGAGATGGTAGCAGGTCATGAACCTCAAACGTGTTCCGTTTTATGGCGCAGCTCCCGAGCGCCACTGCAGAGACAGTTGCTTGAGCACAGCGGCAAAGGGGAGCGCTCTTGCTCTCAAAGCAGTAGTTGACCCCTCTCTCCAGAGCCTTCTTGCGTTCAAGGGTTTAGGGCTGTAGGGCTTAGTGTTTAGGCCTTAAGCGTTGGGGTTTAGGAACCTTAGAAGGCGCGACTCTGTGTGCACCTGACTGTACACCGCACGCTCCGCAAAATGTGTAAGCAGACGCAGCTTCGCTGCTTTAAAGGCAGAGAGTCTCTCCGCTAGGAGGCGCATGCAACTTGTTTCTCCAGAGCTCGCAAGAACTACGCAGGCTGGAGCACGAGATTGCACGACGACACCCTAGGTGGTCCCGCTGATATGTTGCAGCAGCAGCAGAGGATGGAGCCGGAGCCCCTTGTGGCTGGCAGCTTTTTCTATTTAGTTCTGTCGGCGAGAAGGGACAGCAACTGTAGGGGTATAAAAGCTTCTTTACAGAATGGGGCAATGCCATATGTAGAAGAATACAGGAGGACGCAACAAAGTTGACAAAAAAGGGCAGTCTCGCTGAAGTACAAACCCCAAAATCGACTGTGCACATTTTCCCCCTCCCTCGTCATTTTTCAAAGTGTTCAGTCGGCTGGTGAGTGATTTGTAGCAGCTTGGAGAGGAGGGGATTTTTGTGTCCTGTTGCATTCTTTCAGGAGTCGATTCCAAGTTAGAAAGGAGGAGGGAGGTGTTTAGAAGAACTCTGCTCTCCAGTCGCCGGAAGTCATAGACTGCCTGACTTGGTCACAGGCGTTGACTTCACCGTGGGTTATTGGATGTGCAGAGACACCCTTGTCATCTCCAATTCATTGCCAGGGTTCAAGCTTGAACTGGGCTGTCTCTGGCGCCATCAATGCACTACACATTTGCTCCTTTATGCATTTTAAGGGCAGAGACAGCAGCGTCTTTGGTTGTCTTTCTCCCTCATTATACTTGAAACAGTACCACCTACTGTTTTACAATGAACGATGCCACGGCACAACAGTCGGTTGTTTTGAACAAGTTTCAACCGAACTGCGTACTATGTCTAGATTTTTGAGGCATGCACTGTTGCACATTGCCGGCTTCTGAAGCCCCAAAATGCATGCATTAATGCTTGTAAATCTAACGGCAGCATTATCCCGTAAAAGAAAATTCGTTTGAGGATAAATGGGCCCATGTAGCCACTGTTGTATTTAGCGGTACACGAGGGCTGCGTTCGCTACTGCGGGCACGCATATACTGCCCTCCAGCATCCTTATGCGTGCGGTATAGTGGAGCTGGCATTGATGGGGCTACAGTTCAGAGTCCGCTGGATGTCCGCTTCTCCGTATCAGGGAGAAGAGGAAGAACAGCGGACTGTGTGGCTAAATGCACACAGGTAGAAGGAGGCCGTTATCTGGGGCCTCAGTCTCGACGTTAAAAAGGTTTGGTGTCACACAACTCTGCTGCAAAGGATTAACTGGTGTACACTTTACAAATTCACATGTGCTGTCTTAGGGAAGCCACTGATGCTCGCCATCCGCTCAGGCGACAGCAGCAGCTGCCATCCCGTTGTTACGGATCGTCGCCGTGCTTCGTCTGTTGTAATTCCTCCTTCGCTGCTGCTGCGCACGTGGTTCACGGTTCTCAGATCTGCTATTTCTATTGTTGCATGCGGATCTTGAAGAAGCAGGCCTCGCTGGCTGCTGTCTGGCAGCTGCAGGAGTGGTTCCTCTTTGACCACCCCTGGAGGCCTCTCGCATTTCAGTCGCCCATGCTTCATATCGTGCAGTAGGCTTGATTTGGCGCTTGTCAGTGGCCCTCGCGGGGAGCGTAGGCTTGGAGGAAGGAGGGGGACCCGGCAGCAGGGGAACATTTGCAACGACGAGACGGGGACCTTGACGCCCGACACCCATAGGCCTCTGGTCCACCGCGGGAAAAGAACACAGCCGCTTTGGAGCTGCTATGCACTCGCTTGGTAGATCTGGGGATATCCGCTTGGAGCGCTCCGACGCTGGTTGCACGGCTGGCGGTCTTCTTGATGATCCTGCCCTCCGGGGGGCCGAGGCCGATATTGATGTTGCTCTTGATGCCTCCAGTGGAGAAAGTGCAGTAAACGCTGAAAGCAAGGAGGTAGACAGCACCGCCTGGTCCTGCTGCTGTTCACTGTCTTGTTGCCTTGTAGCTGCTGCAACGACGGCGGCAGCCATTCGGGCCAAGCTCCTGGGGCCGGGTTCGCTCTGCGACACAGATGCACATCCATGAAAGGAATAGTATATAAGACTACAGCTACAGGTATACCTCCACTCACGTTAAATACAAGATAGAATTTGCTAGGAGGCAGGCCAAAAGTCGTGCAGTCTAAGATATTTCGTGGACATGACTCGAAGGAGGCTTACAGGGCAACAGCCCGAAGAAGCATTGTCAACACCGTGGATTAGAGCCGCAATGTCAGCTTCGTTGGCGAAAGCGTCGTCGACATTGGGGCTGCTGTTAGGCTGAATAAAAGAAATTCGCCCATTTATGTCCTCTTGTGGTTGATTGCAAGTGATGCCCGGGGGTATGGGAATGTTGAGGGCGTCTCCCAGTGCTTTGGCCGACAGAAAGAAGAATGTCCTATCGTTGCCGTCTCCGAGAGTTACACAAGGACTGGGGCATTCAGAAGATGGGTAGAAGAGGTAAAGCGTCTCTTCATTATCCATAAGCGGACCTTCTTGCCGTGGGCTGCGGTCACCGTCAAGAACAATGTTGGAGAGAGAAGGAGCCATCGTGATGTGGAGTTCAAACAAAGGCTTCTGTAAAAAGACTTTGAAATCACTCAGGCAAACCCAAAAGTATTTCCTTGGAGTCAGGCGACCGCAAGAAGAACTGGTTAGAGATCACTCTGCCCTGTTGGCGTTGCGAATCGATTGGCTGAGAGAGAGAGAGAGAGCAAACACAAGTGGGTTTAAAAAGAAAAGTCTTCAGAGGATTCAAAATCAATTGTAAACAATTTCATTAGTTGCCTTGAACACATCAAAATAGATAGTGAAGGTAAACCTCACAAACAGAAACGAGACACCCGCTCTGCTCTTGTCCCTCATAGGTCCAGGTGACAGCCATTGAGGCGATGGCCTGCGGTCAGAGGCCGAAAGCTAGCTCAGGCGCCCTTTTGTCTGCTCTTATTCTAGGTCTTATCTTGAGCAGAGCACCAAAATAAGTAACAAATATTAAATACAACAGGTACAGACAAATATACACCTCCTCTTCTGCGAGCCCCCCTTCGAGGTCACTCACAGAAAATCTCCATTGGCATGATCCCGTCGGACAGTAATCATTCGTTGGCTAAACTTGTGAAACAATAAAACGGCATCTTTATGTAATCCTTTTGGGTCTATGGGATATTTCTCCCTGTGCCGTCCCTGTGTCGTTATGGAACTCTTGTGCAACGATACCACTTCTCGTGCTACCACCTAGCCTGACCAGTGGGCATTGCTCCTCAGCGGCGATGCTGCAGGCCTTATCTCTGCCTAATATTTTTTATATTTATGGTTTTAGCATGAAAAGGTAGACTCAAGCGGTTTGATTGGGCGTTGTTGCCGATTCAGCTGTTCAGGAAGGGGTGCTACTGTTTAGTGTGTTTACTGCGCTACCGTGGTGATGTTCCCTTGGCCGCACCAAGACGCTCACTCTCCCCAAACTAACACTGTGGGGCCACTCTCCTGTGTACTACGGGTGTCTCCACACCTGTGTCAAGAAGCAACTACACCGCTTGACGCCGGCTACTCAGGCCCGGGTGATGGGATATCCCATCGCTCGATCTTGATTCATTCTTAAGCTCGTTAGTTGTGCTAACAAACGCTAAACTACTACTCCTAGGTGTTAAGGGAGAGCATCCCTCGGAAAACCCAAGCAAGTGATATTATTGCGATAGTTGCTACAGCTTCAGGAGCAGTATTTGCTAAACAAGTGTTTGTTAGAGGAGCAGCATTAGCTGAACAAGTGTTTGTTAGAGAGTAAATGTTGATTAGATCATAAGAAGCATCATTATTTAGTCACTTGTTGACATGTAATTAACGGGCATTACTTATTCACAAATGTTTTCATAGTCCCTTATATAATATCCGAAGGGTCGGCCGTGTATCCAGGAGCTGGTACTTTTCTAACATATAAAATGGCAAGAGGGAAAGCTGAAGATGATGTTTTATTTTTTTATGAGTGAATTCACTGACACATATACTGCAATTGGAATAGAAATGTTCATTTCCAATTTTTGCGACAAACTAGAATTTCCCTGGATAGGAATACAGATTAAAAGAACAAAAAGTATTTATTCGTCTTACTCAAGATCTATTCTCTGAAGTAAGCTAGGGACGTTCTATATACTCTTGTATCTCTACGTTTGGTGCCGCGCACTAACGAGATACGAGTAGGGCTCCGTCTGTCTGGACGTCGGTGCATGCACCTGAATACGTTCGTCTACTCTTCATCACGGCTTTCTAGAATAAGGGAAGCAGGCCTTCGGAATCGGACGACGGTTCAAGTCTGATAAGCATATTCACTGGTTTGCATGCCTGCATGCATGCATGCTTGCATACAAGATATCTGCATTGCATGCACACACAAACAGTCCTATGCAGCACATATTGATACACGCATGCATCTAACAACAATGTAGGAGCTGCCAAACAGTAGCAGGCTGCGGGCGTTGCTACACCGTTTAGCCGCTGCCGGCTCTGGCTCCTGCAGGTCCCTGCCAGCGGCTTGCTGCTGCTGCTGGTCTGCGCCTCAGTTACAACTGAAGCAAACGCATGCAGACCCACCAATTTGCTGGCTGCTAAGAACCAGCTACAGCGCGGAGCATAAGATATCCCTAAAGCGGCTGCAGATGCCGCAGCCATAGGAGCAGCAGCAACAGCAACAGCAGCACTGCTGCTGCGCTGAGGCTGCAGAGCTATCCCGCGTGTCAAGAAAACACCTTTTTGCGAAGAAAAGGCGTCTCAAGAAAGAGTAAAGAGACACCTAATGGCTGTCTTCTCCCCGGTGTATGTACACCTTACACCGCGGCAGACAGCAAATAATTCCTGTGGAATTCATCTCCTCTCCCTTGGAGCCAAGGAGACACCCTGCGCACTTTGCTGCCTTGAAGGAGACACTTCTCTCCTCTCAGCTCTCTCCCCCGCAGGCCCATCTCCTGGTCGACGCCTTGCAGCATGAGGATGCCGCTCCCGTACTGCAGGCTGTTCTGCTTCTGGGGCTCGGCTGACGACGTCATCAGGGACTCTGCTGCTGCTGCTGCTACTACTACTGCTATTGCTGCTGCTGCTGCTGCTGCCATTGCCACCATTGCTGTTGCTGGAACTGTTACTGGTACTGTTGCTGGTGCTGTTGCTGGAACTGTTACTGGTACTGTTGCTGGTGCTGTTGCTGGTGCTGTTGTTGGTGCTGTTGTTGGTGCTGTTGCTGCTGCTCTCGGCTCCAAGGAAGGCCTCCAGTCCCCCCAACAGCGCGAGCTGCTGCAGCTGCTCAAAAAGGACGTCTTGTTGCTGCTGAAGGCGCATTTGTTGTTGCTCCTGCTGTAGTTGCTGCCGCTGCAGTTCCGCTTCACTGGGGCGGCGTTGAGACTGCACGCTGACTCCGAATGCATCACGGTTACCGTTGCCGCTGCTACTTCCACTGCTACTGCCGCTGCTGCTGCTGCAGCTACTCTCTGCAGCTTGCTGCTGCTCCTCTTTCACCCTCGCAAGCAGAAGAAGGTGCCGTTTAAGGTCCTCCTCGAGTTGGTCAAGCTCCTGCTGCTGCCGCTTCTGCAGCTGCTCCCTTGCGTAGTGTAGCTTCTGCTGCAGGTTTTCTTCCGTGATCCCGTCTGCGCCGTTAAGCTGCCGCTGCTGCTGCACACGAGGACGCCCCTGTCCCTTTTGCTTGTCTTTGGCACACTGCTGCCTGTGCTGCTCCAGCAACTGCTCTTGTATCATCTGCAGCTGCTGATCGGCTCTCTGCGGTGGGGCCCTTAACGAGGGCAATGGCGGTTTGCGGCCATGCTGCAGCAGAAACCGCCTCACGGACTCAGGCTGCACTTGAAAATCGGCAGCAGTAGAAGCAGCAGCAGCAGCAGCAGGGGTAGCAGCAGCAGGAGGCCCTCCCGACGCCCCCTGTGGTGTGGCTTCCCGCGCCGCTCGCGACGCCATCTCCTGGAAATCAGCAGTCAAAGTGCTGTGCTGTTGCCCCACTTGCTGCTGCTGCTGTGACCCTTGCTGCTGATGCTGCTGCTGCTGCTGCTCTTGCTCGTCTTCTTGCTCGTGCTGCCGCTGCGATGATGCTTCGGCAGCGGCTGCTGATGCCCCTGTCTCTCTCTGGGGCGTTGCAGTTTGTGCAGGCCTAGAGGTCCCTTCTGTATCTCCGTCTGTCTCCGTCTTAACGAGGATTTCGTCCGAAGCCTGTCGCCCAGAACGGGGCGCTGGCCCCGCTCGTTCCTGGTCCCCCTGCTGTTGCTGCTGCTGCTGCAGTTGCGGTTGCTGTTGCTGGTCTTCTTCATCAGTGTTGCCTCTGAGCACGCCCATGGCTCTGTTGAAGAGGGCCTGCACCCCGTCGTCAGGAGGGAAGGATTCGCTGGGTCCTCGTGACCCCGCAGGTTCTTCTGCAGCTGTTGCTGCTTCCGCTGCTCCTCCTGTTGCTGCTGGTGGCTGCTGTGCGAGGGGCAGTGCTAGTGAAGCAGCGGCAGCAGCAGCGGCAGCCAAACCTGTTGCAACTGCACGGTCGATGCTGGGAGGTGCCCGTGGGGTTGCTGCTGCTGCTGCTGTCTCTAAAGCATTTAAGTCAAGCCATGGTATAAGACGTCTCTTACGCGTGCTAACAGTACCTCCGTTGGGGGACGGCTGGCAACCGGCCACAGCAGCAGCAGCACCTGGTCCTGCTCCTGCTGCTCGTGATCCTGGTGCTGCTGACCCTCCCGCTGCGGCGTCCCCATCTGCGTGGGAAGGAAACTGCTCTACTGGCCTCTCTTTCCTCTTGAACCCCCTGGGACCCGCGTCTCCTGCTGCTGCCCTTGCTGCTGCTGCTGCTGATAGTTTGCGGGGCTTCCTCTGCTGCTGCTGCCTTGAGCCCATATGCAGGGGAGACCGATAACTATCCTCTAGCTTTGCTGCTTGTTGTGTGTCCGCTATGTACTCTTCATACCGCGCAGGCCTTTTAATTCTCCTCCTGTCTCTTGGCTTCGGGCCTTCAGCAGCAGCTGTTGCTGCTTCTCCTGTGCATGCTTCTTCTGCTCCTTCTGCTGTTGTTGGTGCTCCTGCTGCGGAGCCTGCTGCTGCAGAATCGTCTCCCTCCTCCGTACTCAACGCACCTGCAGATGTCTGGTCGGATGGCCGCCTGCTTCTGACCCTCCCGCCGTTTGCTGCTGTTGGTCCTGCTGCTGCAGTTGCTTCTGAGCCATCTAAGGCACCTCTAGAGCTGCTGCTGCTGTCGTTGCTGCTGGTAGCCTCATCTTTCACCGACGCAGCTACTGCAGCAGTCGCGCCATCGTCTTCCATATAAATGCTGTTCCCATTCTGGCTGCTATTGCTACTACTACTACTACTGCTGCTGCTGCTGCTACTAATACTGCTGCTGCTGCTGCAGTTGCTGCTACTGTTGCGCCGCTTGCCTCCCCTTGGAGTACCTCCTATCCTTCTGCCTCCTCTGCGACCCTTCCTATGTGGCTGCTGCTTCGGAGACACTCCATCCATAGAAGCAAGACAGCTGCCCCCCTCCTCGTCTTCCCTTCGAACTGTCTCCTCCTGTACTGTCTCCTCGTTCACTTGCTCCTTTCCAGCTTCCTGCTCTGCTGCAACAGGGCTTCCGCCGTCTGCTGCAGCAGCAGATTTCGCAGTACCAGCTGGTGAATCAGCTTCTGCTGCTGCAGCAGCAGTTGCTGTTGTTGCTGCTGCTGCTCCCTCCATGGACTTGCACTTTTGTTCCGTCTGCAGCACACGCACAAGAAATGTCATCACCTTAAGATGCACCACCAGAAGAAGTGCTGCAGTTAAATAGCATGACAGCCCCAAGCGAAGAGACTCTTGCTGCTGCTGCATGGATGCTGCACCCTAACTGGCGCCATGAATGGACGCACGCATGCATGAATGTATGTATGTATGCATGCATGCAAGCATTCATGGCGCCAGTTAGGAATGCCTGTATGCCTGTAACGCCTACCTCTCTGCATGCAGACTCTAGAGAGGAAGCCTGAGACTGTGGAGACAAAGAATCCTCTACAGTAGATGCAAGGGGCCTATCCCCTTGTCTCCCTTGCTGTTGCTGCTGCTGTTGCTGCTCGGGGCCCCCATCAGCATCCATGTCCCGAGGGATCGCCACACTCAGAGCCGCAGCCCAACCACCATCGGAAGCGGCCATCGGTGAAGCAGATGATACAGGGGAAGTAGAAGCTGCTGTAGGTGAAGCAGCTGCTGCAGCAGCAGGAGTGGCCTCAAGGGGGCCCCCGTGTAGTTCTGCTGATGCAGGCTCCCCAGGGCTGTCTGCTGAAGTGGTTACACCACAAGAGCAGCTCTCCTGTTCTTCTTTTTCTGTGGGGCAAACTTGCCCTTGCTGCTGCTGCTGTTGCTGCTGCTGTTGCTGCTGCTGTTGCTGCTGGTGTGACTGCTGCTGCTGCTGCTCTCCCTGAGGGGGGCTGTCTTGTGGAGACTGCGTCATCTCCAAGAGGCCTCCCGCGCCCCACACCAACCCCGGGCGGAGGGGTGGGAGGAGCGACTGCTAACGAGCAACAAGGAGACAGACAGAAAAGGAGACACCTGAGGAGAGACACCTGGGTGAGGAGCAGAGGGGACGCAGAGTCTCCACATGCAGCAGAAGCAGCAAGTGCAGCAGCAGCACCAGCAACAGCAGTGGCAGCAGCGGCAGCTCCCCAGGTGTACAGGCAGGCAGACGCCCAAGCAATGTGAAACACACAAACAGGAGCAGCAGCAGCAGCAGGAGCTGCAGCAGCAGTTGCTGCTGCAGCTCCTGCTGCTGCTGCTGCTCCTGCTGCTGCTCGTGTGTGCAGCAGGGTCCCCCCGTGTCTGACCTCCAGCTCTTTGACGTTATGCTGCAACTCAACACTGCAACAGCAAGATAAAAGAAGCAGCAGACGAAGCAACAGCAGCTGCAGCAGCAGCTGCAGCAGCTTGCTTCAGTGACTCGCTAAAGAGAGAGGGAGGTCCGGGGCGCAGCTCCGGAGATGGCTGCTGCGGCTGGCGCTGCTGCTGCTGCTGCTGCTAGTTGAAGGCAGCAAAAGAGATAAATCAATAAAAGAAAGAATCTACCGTAGGGAAGGACAGAGAAGAAGAGGACGCTGCAGCTGTCTGCCCTCTTTGCGGTGGTTTGGCCCAGGAGAGCACCGCTGCTGCTGGTGCTGCTGCTGCTGTTGCTGGTGCTGCTGTTGCTGCTGCTGTGTGTGTGTTTTGTTCCCCTGTATTTGGGGGGTTGTTCTAATAATATTACCCTCTTCTGTTAAGAGGCATTAAAAGAAGAAAAGAAGGAAAGAAGAGGAGAGAGATTAATTGCTGCTAGCGCGAGGCCCTGTGTTTGGCGAGATGCGCGGCGCTGGGCTGGGCAGGAGACAGCACAGAGTGAGGAACTTTCTGCTGCTGCTGCTGCAGCTGCTGCTGTTGCGGCTGCTGCTGCAGAGACAACTTAAAAACACCGTGAAAATCGCTGCAGCAGGTCTTAAAAGAGTCAAAAACTTTAGCTGGGAGCGCCACCTCGCCAAGACCTCCACTGTCGCCACATAACCAGAAACAGCTGCTGCTGCTACTGCTGTTGCTGCTGCTGCTGCTGGAGCAGCAGCTGCTGCTGCCTTCTGTGACTTCTTCCCTTTGAAACGCTGATCAAGGGCCCTAAATCATTGCTAAATAGTCTTTACATTCAAGAAAGGAATTCTCTTTATACAAAAACAACAAAGAAACAACCATCTTCTGGGGGGGTTGTTGGCAGCCGCAGCAGCGGCGCCGGCAGCAGCAGCAATACCACCATCTGCAGCAGCAGCAGCAGCAGCAGGGTGGTGTAGCCAGGGGTCCTTTAGCTTCTTGTTGTTGCTGTCTTTTGTATTTTAGATAAAAAACACCTTTATGGTTAATCATAAACAGAGCTGTGCATACACCGTAGATCTACTACACACCCTGCAGCACAGCAGCAAGCTAAAGGGGGGCCAGAGAGGCGGGAGTAGCTGTATAAGGGGAGCCACCACCCCTTCAAGGCGTTTATATATTTAAATATTTTAATTAATTGTTTTTAATTAGTTTTAATTATATTTAATACTTAGAAACGCTACTCTTTAAGCGCACATACTCCACTACAACTGCCATATTTGCTGCTGCTGCTGCTGCTGCTGCTGCCGCTCTCCTCCTACGAGGCAGCAGGAACAGCAGCAACAGCAGCAACAGCAGCAGTTTGTAGTGTGTCCCGTTCCTTTTTCTTGTTTGTTTTATTTATTTCCCCCATCCCTCTATTTTAATTTAGTTGATCAGGCTGTTTATTCTTCTATTTGTTGCCTTCTCCTCATTGCCGCTGCACTTTGCTGCTTTCCTCCTCGCTCCCTGTATCCTTCCTGTTTATGTCTTTGTTTCTCATATTGTCTGATTGTCTCCTTTGTCCCCCTTGTCTCCTTTGTCTCTTCTTCCTGTCTGTTTATTCGCCTTCTCTTTATAGTATCAATAGTAACAATGCCCCCTTCACAACTTGACATAAACGGCGATAAAGAAAATAATGATTTCCTTTATCTAGACTACAACGCGACCACTCCTGTACACCCTGCTGTCTTCCTCGCCCTGTCTCCTTTCTTACAGGGTAATACCCCACTGCAGCAGCAGCAGCTGCTGCTGCTTGTGCAGCAGCTGCTCTCGCATGCAGCTATTTCCTTATGTCTTGTGTTGTATGCATGCCTGCATCCCTCCCTCCTTCTGTCTCTCCTGCACAGTTTACACAATAAGCCTATACAAGAGTTCTTCTATTGTTAACAAATATTGCATGCGTCTCATTAGTTATCATTTAACCCCCGAAGAACACCTGTGGGGTCCCTATGGGTCATCCAAAAGGGGGCCCCTCCTGGTTGGGGCCCTAAGGGGCCCCACGGGCCCTCCCGAAAGTGGTCGCCGTAAGGCGGACCCCTCTGGAGGGGACACCATAGAGCGTCACTTGGGGCCCTTTTCAACGTGGTTACCGAACGGTGGCCCTCCCTGGGAGCGGCTCATCGGGTGTCCCATCGTGGTCCCCGCAAGGGGCCCTCCCTAGTGGGGGGCCCCAAGGGGCCCTAGAGGGAAAGGTGTAGGGGGCCTCTTGCTGCTGTTTATCGTATTCTGTGCTCTGAAAGATCCTCTGTGTATCTAGGGTGGTTTGGTAGTGTCTGCTCTGTTTTAGATGGTCCTGCTGCTCCCGGTGCTAGTGCTGCTTCTGCTGCTGCTACTGAGTGTCTCCTTTGGCAATCGTGGAGGGACTCTAGGCCTACAAAGCAGCTTGTAGAGGTGGTTTCTAGCTCAGCCACAGGATCATTTTGGGGCTTTATATGCATGCATGCATGCATGTATAGATATACACTGATGCATGCATGCATGCATGCAGGCCAGTTTGGAAACCCCTCCAGCAAACATCCTCTCGGCTGCGCTGCAGCAGCAGAAGTATCTAAGGCACGAGAGGCTGTTGCTGCTGCACTCTCTGTACCCCCAGAATGTATTACTTTTACTAGTGGAGCCACGGGTGCGCCTGCATGCGTTGCTGCTGTATCTGCTGTTGTGCTGCGGCTGCCTTTGCTGCTGCTGCATACGCTGCTGCTGTATGCGGTGCTGCTGAATATGCTGCTACTGCACACGCTGCTGCTGTATGCAGTGCTGCTACATATATGCTGCTGGTGCATATGCTGCCGATGCATATGCTGCTGCTGCACGGGCTCCGTTTGCAGCGGCGATTGATGCTGCTGCATGCACGCCAATAAGCAAAGAGGTTTGACGCAGGGGCTTTCCGTAGTGGGGCTGCATGCAGCAGCTGCTTGCTGCATGCGTTCTCTTCTTCTTTAACAGAGAGTATTAACTGGGCCCTCCGATCTGCTGCAAAGTCAAGCAGCAATGGGGGCCCCTCAAGGGGCCCCATCATAACCTGCGGCCTTGAACACCCAGCCGTGCTGCGTGTCTTTGAGTTCCTCCGTGTAAACCCTAAACCCTAGAACCCTAAATCCTAAACCCTAAGACCGCATGTACTGCACAGGGGCGTAAGCTTTTGTCGCAGGGGACGGGGGTCGCGACAATCCACAAACCCTCAGGTTGCTGTTGCTTCTGCTGCTGCAGCTGCTGCACCTGCTGCAGTTCGTCTCTGTCTCTGTTGATTGTTTTGCTGCTGCAGGACGAAGAGGGTTTTAATATGCAACTGTCTCCTGTGTCCTCTGATGGTCTCCTCGATCTCCAAGCCTTTGAAGCACTTCTTACCCCGGACGTGAGGAGTAACCTTGCTGCTGCTGCTGCTGCCGCCCCCACTGCTCCCTCCACCTGCTGCAGTCCATGCAGTTGCTGTCTCTGCTGCTGCAGTCGCTGCTGCACGTGTTGCAGTTATAGTCGTAGCACTTGGTCCAGCAAGAGTGTGTGTACTTTAGTTTGTTGCTGCAGTTATTTTCTTTTTGTTTTCTTCTTACTATATTTATCTTCTTTTTTGCTGCTAATGTGGTGTATATGCAGACAGCGTTAGTCAGCATTCCCTTCGCTAATGGAGAAATCGGCGCAGTGCAGCCAATAGACAAGGTGCGAGAGAGGCCTTAGATAAACCCTAAACCCCAAGCCCTAAACCCTAAACCCTAAATTCAGTTGACGGGGAACCTGATTAGCTCTATTTATTTAGTCTCTGTTAGCTTCTGTATTCAACCTTTTGTGCCCACGTTGTTTAGTGTTTAGGGCCAAGGGGCGATTGAAAATCTAGGGTTTAGGGTTTAGGGTTTGTGTGTTTATGCTATAACAGGTAGTTGCTGCAGTTCGGAGGGTTTGTCCTTCTGCCTTTATTCATTGTGATGCCTCGCAAGCATTAGGGAAGGTGCCTGTACACCCCATGGACTTGGACATTGACTTACTTACGAGTAAGCTGTCTCCTCTCTCTGTGTCTCTGTCCCCTTTTGTCTTTTTCTCTGTCCCTCTCCCTCCCTCTCTCTGTCTCTCCTCACTTGCTGTATCGTTTGTGTGTCTCTCTGTCTTCTTGGTGTGGTGGCCTTGTCTCCTGGCCCTCGTGTCTTTGCTGCCAAATACACGAGGAATACTCTCTGGTGCCTTGGTCCCTCCTGCAGTTCTATTCTGTCTCCTTTTCTGCTGCTGTTGCGGTGTCTCCTGTCTCCTTTTGGTGTCTCCTTATTTCTTATCTGCTACTGTCGTGTCTTTGCTGCTGCGCTTTGCTGCTGCAGTTGCCGGACATAAGGTATATGCACCTAAGGGGATAGGGGCCCTTTATATCCGCAAGGGTCTACAACTGTCTCCTCTTATACTAGGGGGGGGACAAGAGAGGGGACTCAGAGGTGTACGCACAAACCCTAAACCCCAAACCCAAATAATGGCCCCCTTACAGGGCATATTATATCTTTTTTCTGTCTCTTAACTGTGTCTCCTCTTTTCTCCTAATAGTGTCGCCCTAACCCTTCTTCTCTCTCCTTTGCCTTGCCTTGCCGGCTGCCCTTATTTGCCGTATCCTGTCTCCTGTGTCTCGTGTTTTATCTGTTGTTTCCTGTCTCTTCCTTCCCCTCCACCGTACTTTTCTCTGGTCTTCTGTCTCCTCTCTCCTACCTGTCTCCTGTCTCCCGTCTGCTGTACCCTTTCTTGCTTCTGCTGCAGGGTACGGAGAACGTGGCATTTGCCATGGCTTTAGGGACGGCCTGTAAGCTAATCAAGCAGAGTTGGGAGGCAGCAAAGTGGCCTCTGTCCCCAGAGGCGATCTCTGCTGCTGCTGCTGCTGCTGCTGCTTCTACCAGCGTAGCAGCAACAAACGGCAAGTGCGTGCAAGATGATCCCCCCCACCCCAGCAAGCTGGCGTTTGTTGCTAAGGTTTTTGTTGATCGTTTGTGGGCTTCTTTAGAGGCGAAGACATCTGTCCAGAGACAGAAACGTGAGTCCCCTTCGCTAGCCTCTCCTCTGCTGCACAAGCAGCAACAGCTGCTGCTGCAGCGGACGCACTTGCTGTAGTTGTGCATCACTTCCTGTTCTGACCGGAAGGCTTGGTGGGGCTGGAGCTGTTGCTGTTGCTGTTCCTGTTGGTGCTTGCAAGCATGCATATATGCATGCAAGCATTTGTTGCATGCAAGAATTTGTTGCATGCGTGCACTCTGTGCTTGTTGCAGTTGGGTCTGCTCTGCGATTAAATGGTCCCCTTGGAGCAGCCGATCCCTCTGTGCAGCAGCAATGGCTGCCAGGGACAATTCATCTCTCTGTCCGCGGTGCATACGGCTTTGATATAGCTAAAGGCCTCGCAGTAAGAACCCTCCCCTCTGCTCTTAACATTGATGCATGCATGCTTGCATGCATACATGCATGCATGCATCTGTGCATGCGTCTTTGCATGCATGTGCGCATTCATCTGTGAATGTATGTGCCCATGCATCTGTGCATGCATGCAGGAAGAAGAAAGGGTGTTTGTATCTGCTGGTGTAAGTTGCCATCAAGGGAAGACTGTCTCTGGCACTCTCTTAGCGATGGGCCATAGCAGCGATTGGGCCCTTGGTTCTCTTCGTATAAGTGTAGGTAAGCAACGAAGTGTCCCCTTTTCTTCCTTTTATTATAAACTACTGTCTCCTTTTCTCTTCTTCCTTGTTTGGGGTAAAGGGCAATGGGCCCTTGCAAAGCCACATGACGGTGTCTCCTCCTTCTGTCTCGAGTGTCCCCCTCGATGTCGAGTGTCTCCTCTATTCTACTATATCAAGTGTCTCCTTCTTCTGTCCCCTGCCTCTCTGTCTCTCTCTGCAGGGAGGGACACTTCTGTCTCCGATGCAGTAAAGGCAGCAGAGAAGATGGCAACATATTTAATTAATCATAAATTGCTGCATCTTTAACAGGTTGGAGACACTGCTATTCTGCTGTCTCCTTTATAAGTTGTATACACCTGTCTGTCTCCCTCCTCTTTGCTGCCTCTGTCCCCTTTTCGTTCTTTACCGTTGTATCTGTCTCTTGCTTCCTCTGTCTCCTTCTCTGTTTCTGTCACTCCATCTACGTTCTCCTCTCCCTCTTTCCTACTCATTCCCTCTGTCCCTTTTGTATGTCTCTAAGGAGACATTGCCACCGTGTTGTCTCCTCTGGTGGTGTCTCCTACCTGGGCCTTCTTAAACGTCTGGCCACCTCTACTGCCTGGCATTGTCTCCGCCCGATTCTCTATTTAGCCCCCAGTGAAGGGGCCCCCAGTGAAGGGGCCCCATAGCAGGGTCTCCCAAGGCTTTGCATGCAAGCAGCAATCTTTAGGGACATGCATGCAGCGAGGGAGGGCCTTGGCACGAGGCAGCTGCTGCTGGCGCAGCAGGTGTCTGTCCGTCTCTTTTTGTTTTATTTGAACCTTTCGTGCCATCTGCTGCTGCTGCTGATAACCATACTATTAGCAAGTAGAGGGACGACAAGGAGATCGACACATCTAGTCCTAATTGTACACCTAATGTTTACCCTTTGTACAGAGAGTCAAGATGATGCAGGGCGGCGGACGCATGCCCTCTAGAGACTTTTAGCTGAGCAGCAGCAGCGGAGTCTGTGCTGCTGCTGCTGTCCTGGTGTCTGTGGCCCTACGGAGCCTAGCACATAATTGCTATGAGGGTGTTCTTATAGCCCTTAGCTCTTTTTCCTTGTTTATGCGTCATAGGGGACAGATAACTGAATATTTATTATATATACTGTGCATATTATATCTACTTATATACAATATAATTACTACATCTATAATAGGGGCACTTCCCTCTTTATATATGCCTTCCTAAAGGGGCCACCTAAAAGGGGGGTTCTCGTTCCCTTATTTGCAGTTATAATACATGCAAGCCGAGTGCGCCTGTTGTTAAGCGGTAACAACTTGCTACTGCTGCTGCTTAGAGTCGTTTAACGTGCAGGGCCCCATGGGGCCCCTGCCGTTACCCCTAGGGGTAGGGATCGGGCAAAGGGGGGGGAGGGGATGTTGCTGCCTAGTTAGGGTACAGTAAGGAGTTATAATGGGGTTTGTGCGGTTTAATAAGTATAAAAGATAGGGAAAGCAGCAGCAGCAGCAGCAGGAAAAGCAGGAGCAGCAGCAACAACAACAGCAGCAGACCATTTATGACACAGGGTGGCTCGGCGAGGCGCTGCTGCTAATGCTGCAACGGCTCCTTGTCTGACAGCAGCAGAAACAGTATTGTTGCTGCATTATATTGATTAATTAATTACTAATAATAAAAACAATATAATTAAAATAAATAAACAATATAAAAAAGGGATAAAAAGAATATTTCTTCATGCAAGCGCAGCAGCAGCAGCAGCCACAGCCCCAGGCAACAACTTGTATGAGAGCGCCTTGCCTCGCGGCCTCAGTGAGAGCGATCTGCTGCTGCTGCTGCAGCAGCAGCAGCTGCTGCTGCTGCCTTGTGCTTCTGCCTCAGCCATTTGCTGTTGTTTGTTTGAATTAATCTCGTTAAAAGAGTGTATTTATATAGTTCTTGTTTCTCTTTCGGTGCATGCTGCAGCTGCGCCGGTGCTGCCGCCGCTGCTGCTGCTTCTGCTGCGCTGCTGCTGCCGCTACTGCTGCTGCTGCAGCTGCAGCTGCTGCTGCTACCGATCAATTCCATCTTGCGACTCGTCTTAATATTGCTGATCCTTATTTAGCAGCTTCTTCTTTATAAAGAACACAGCAGCTGCTGCAGCTGCAGCTACCGTCTCCTGCTGCTGCTCCCGCTATACACCTCAAGGGGGGGAGGGGCCCCTCGCTCCCTTTCTCTTTTTCTCTTTTCTCTTTTTTTTTCTTTCTCTCTCCCTCTCCCTATGAGCAGCAGCAGTAAGAAGCAGCAGCAACAATGAGGATTTATGCCTTATTCTTCTTTGCTGCTCTCTCTTCCTCTCCTCCTGTACTAGGGGGGGAAGACTCACCTAATAGCTCTTTTAATAACCCTTTCTTCCCTCGTTCCTCATCAGTACCCTGGGGCCCCTCATCTGCCTCCCTAGGTGGGGGGGCACTTGGAGGGGGCCCCTCCCTAAGAGATCCTTTATCAGATGGGGGCTCTAACAGAGGAAGCAGACTGGGAGGAGGGGCCCCCTCCTTGGGGCCCCCCTCCAGGAGGTCCTCCTCTGATGATAACAGTCATGGGGGCCCCAATGGTGGTATCCCTGGATGGCCCCCTAGGCCCCGCTACAGTCTCCTTGAGCAGCTAGAGAAAGAGAGTCATATGGAGCAAACAGATGTAAGCAGCAGCAGCAACAACAGCAGCAGCAACAGCAACAGCAGCAGCAACAGGAGCAGCAGGAAGGGGGCGGTAGGGGGTCATAAATATAGAGAAAAGTCAATGATGTAGTTGCTGCTGCATTCTTGTTTGTTAATTTACTGTTTTTCTTTCTGCTGTGTTTGCTGCTGCCGCTGCTGCTGCTGCTGCTGCTGCCGTTGCTGCTGCTGCTGCTGCTGTTCAGCTATCTTCTGACGAGTCTACACAAGATGACCATTCTGTCTCCGATGATACATGGAGCTCTGTCCCTGGTAGGTGGGGAGGAGACAGTCTCCCTTATGAGGGAGACAGTCTCCTTAATAAAGGAGACAGTCCCTTTATAAAAGGAGACAGTCCCCTTTATAAAGGAGACAGTCCCTTTTATAAAGGGGACACTCCTTGTACTCAAGGGGACAAGTTGATGTGCTTATATCTACAAGGTTTGGCTGCTGCATGCAGCACTCTTGCTGCTCCTCCTGCTGATGCTCCTGCTGATGCAATTGATGCTGCTGCAGTTGCTCCTGCTGCTTATGCAGTTACTGCTCTCGCGGTTGCTGCTGCTGCTGCAGTTGCTGCTTTTTGCAGCTGATGCCTCCGCAGTTGCTGCTGCAGTTGGTGCTGCAGTTGGTGCTTTTGTTGTTGCTGCTGCTGTGTCCCTTCATTGTCTTCTTGCTGCTTCTTGTGTCCCTCTATTATGTCCCCTAACTGTCTCCGTAGGAGACACCAAGAAAGGAGACACATAAGGAGACAATCTCCTTATATGTCCCCTTATAGGTCTCCTTATGTCTCTTCTTTATGCTGTCTCCTTTATAGTGTCTCCTTATATGTACCCTTGCCTGGATGTATATATATCCCCTTATATATGTCTCCTTTTATGCCCCCTGCCCCCTCCCTTATCTGTCTCCTTATGTGTCTCCTTTTTCTGTGTCTCCTGTTGTGTATGTGTGTCCCTTAGAAGCAGCAAATGAGGATACAATAACAGCAGCAGACCTAGCTTGCTCTCCTCCTCGTTTTTTGTCTCCTTTAGGCCCACCAAGGGCAATAGGGGACTCACAAGAATTATTAAATGTATTTAAATTATTTAATAAACAACAAACAAGTCATAAAAAAAATAAATTCTTATTATTTGTATCCGCGGGGACAGGAGAAGAGCTTATTGGTAGTAGACAAATCTCACAAAGATGTAAGTGTCTCTTTTTTTTTCTTTTTTTCTTAACGGTCTCCTTTTTTAACTGTCTCCTTTTATGTCTCTCCTCCTTACTGTCTCCTTCTAAGTGTCTCCTCTTTCTATTCTTCCTTTTGAAGTCCTTTATGTCCCCTCATTTTGTGTCTTCTGTCTCCTTTTCAGTCTCTCCCTTTACACATCTCCCTTCCCTCCCTCCCTCTCCCTCCCCCCCCTTATAACCAATTAAAATAATTGTCTCCTCCTCCTCTATTCAGTTATCCAATTATATCTTTTTTTTAATGTGTGTGTGTGTGTGTTTTTTTTTTCCTTAACAGTAGTAGTACAGCCAACAGTACGTAAACAACGTACAGGTTTTTTTAGTCCATCGGACGGTGTAGCAGAATTAAGTGATGATGGAAAAATACAAGTTGAATTATTACGTCAATTATTTTATAATTTTGTACAAATAATAAGGAGACACCCTCAGGAGCAAAGGAGACAGTATTGTTTTGATGTATTTTTTACCTCTACATTACAGTCTGGTATAGAGACATGTTTAGAGGCATTTAATGGTTTATTAGAGGCACTTGCATGTCCTGTTGGATCACCTGGTGCTGCTGTTGCTGCTGCTGCTGCTAGTGCTGCTTCTGCACAATCCTCAGCAACAGCAACAGGAGGCAATTCAACACCAACAAGTGTCCCTTCTTCCCCATTACCTTCTGTACCACCAACACCAACATCTCCATCACCAGGTCATCCTCTATCTCCTGTCTCCTTATCATCTGCTGCAGCAGCAGCAGGAAGCCAATCCCCTAATTCTCCTTATCCTCATGGTCATCACCATCATCACTCATCAAGCAGCAGCAGCAGCAGCAGCAGCAGCAGTACTCATCAACAAGCAGCAGATGGATATTTATGCTCAAATGTACGATTTGTACCTATTCCTCATCTAAGAGAAGTTGTTGAATCTGCAGGAGATATAGGAGAATCTTTTCCTGTTGTACTAAAGAAAACAAAGACATTAAGGATACAGAGCGGATTTCAGCGTGATGTCTTTGATTGTCTTGTTGCTAATTATGGTCTTTATTGGCAAAAACAGCAATTAGGTGCATTAGGTGCTGCTGGTGGTGGTACTAGTTCTGCTGCTGCTGTTGCTGCAGCAGCAGCTGCTGATCCAGCTGCTGCTGCTGTCGCAGCTGCTAAAAATGCAGCAGCTAGATCAAGACCACATGGTGCAGCAAGGAACTCTAACCGTCATAGCAACAGCAGCAGCAGCAACAGCAGCAGCAGCAACAACAACAACAGCAGCAGCAGCAGCAATAATAATCCTATTACATTGGAGAGCATGGAGGCACAACTATCTGCATTAGATAAAGTAATTAGTGGTAATCCTCTAGATGCAGCAGCAGCAGATGTACTGCAGCAGCTAGATCGTTTATCTTATCCATTAAGGAGTTATGAATGTATAAGAAGAAGAGAGGGACTAAAAAGGACATGCTTATTCCTAAGAGAATCAGCAAGAGAGGAGACAGTTATACAACGTGCTGTATGGACAACACCAGAGGAGATGGAGCCAGATTATGCAGAGACAGATAGCAATATATTAAGAAGGGGACTGTCTCTTCTTAGGTCCCTTTGTGCTGTCTCCTCTGCTAATAAATTCTTATTAGCCTCCCACCCTAAGCTAATAGAGAGACTAACTGGACACCCTATAGATAACGGAGAATTATTTGCTGTCTCCCTTGATTGTGCTGCCCTATCTAGGGCATTAATAGAGGCAGGACTTAAGCCTTTTGATAGTAAGAAAGCGCATTAATATAAATACTCTATTGTCTTGCTGTTGTTGTTGTTGTTGTTGCTGCTGCTGCTGCTACAGCAGCAGCAGCAGCAGCAACAGCAAATCCAATTGCAACAGCAGCAGAAGCAATAACGTGCAGCAACAGCAGAAGCAGAGGTTATCATGCCATGCAGCTGCAGCTTGAAGGATTGAGGAAAATGTTTGAAGAAAATGGCAGCAGCAAGGGAAGCAGCAGCAGCAAGAGCAGCAGCAGCAGCAGCAGCAGTAGCATAGAGGCAAACACCTACCGCCACCTGTTGCTACTGCAGCTGCAGCAGACGTTGTGGGAAACCAACCTGCTGCATCTGCTGCTGTTGCAGCTGTAGCAAATGCGGCAGCAGATCGGCTGTGTTGCTGCACCTATTGCTGCTGCTGCTGCTGCAGCAGACATTGACAGGACGCTGCTGCTGCCATTGCTGCAGCAGCATGCGCTCCGAAACAGAAGCCTCAGCAGCAAGTACAGCAGCAAGGGCAGCAGCAAGAGCAGCAGCTGGACCGTCCGAATGGGCATGAATGCATGCATGCATGCATGCATGTATGCATGAGTGGATGCATGCATGCATGCGTTTGCTGCAGAAACGAAGAAGAAGAGTTGCAGCAGCAAATGGGGCTGGTAGCAGCAGGGAGCTGGGATCGTCGGGATCGTCTCCTGTCTCCTTGCTGCTTATAATTATAATTATACATTGTGGTGTATTATAAAGGGTTTATTATATTGTAAGGGAAGAAAAAGAATAAATAAATAAATAAGATAGAGGAAAGGGTGTTTATATGGTGGGGCTGTTTATTTATATTTATTATTTATATTATTTATTATTATATATTTAATTGGGGTGTATATACACCATTTTATCCACCAAGGGGAAGGAAAAAAGAAGAATATTATTTATTTAATTTCCCTTCTTTTAATAGCCCTTATAGCCGCATATATATATTTATATTTATAACCCTTCTATGGTGGACTGTTTGCATGCCTGCATGCATGCATGCATGCCTACATGCATGCATGCATGTGTGCATGCATGCACGCATGCATGCATGCAAAAAGGTGTTTTTTAAATATATTTATTTACTAGCTGTCTCTTAAGACCAAGTGTCTACTTATTTGCATTTCAAGTCTCTGGGGTGTATACATGGCGGACTACCTCTGCTGCTGCTGCTGAACTCTGCAGCAGCAGCAGCAGCACAAGCAGCAGCAGCAGAAGCAGAAGCAGTAGAAGCAGCAGCAGCAGCAGCAGAGTGCTGCGTATAGATAAGTTGTTGGGTAGAGAGATACAGCAAGAGGAGGCGATGGGATCCGATCCCGCCCGATCCCGCAGATAGGCACACAGACATAAACCCTAAACCCTAAACCCTCTTAGATCTATTAGAGAGTCTGCATGCGCATACTGCATGCATGCGCGCATGCAAAATGCATGCATAGGCGAGATGCTGGGGCTGGACAGGCAGATTGTAGGGTGCCCCTGTATAGAGGAATATAATATATATGAATATATAATACATATTATGTAATATATATACATTATATATATGTATATAAATAAGCCCAATAAATAGATATATTTATATAAATAAGCAGAGCAGCAGCAGATGCAGCAGAAGCAGCAAAGGACGGAGGGGACACATCTTGGTTATGAAGACACACAGGGGAGACAGAGAGCAGCACGAACGGATGCTGCATGCAAAAAGGGGGCACGCAATAAATGCTGCAGCAAGCAGCAGCAGCAGATATCTCCTTAGCTAACTGCGTCAATCTACCTACACACACTCAGACAGCGAAGCCCCTTATAAGCATAGTCATGAGTAGCAGCAGGTAGCTGTAGCTAGCTGCAGCTGCAGCTAGCCACAGCTAGCTGCTGCTGCTGTCTTCTGCAGCAGAAGGCATTAAGGTAATAGAAGGGGTGGGGGATCGTCTCCAGCAATCATGACCCCACAGCCGTCCCCCGCTAGGGACAGCAGCAGGTCCCTATAACGTAGTTACTTAGCTAGCTCGCTAACTAGCTAGCTGTGGCTAACTGTGGCTAGCTGCAGCTAACTGTGGCTAGCTGCAGCTAGCTGCAGCTAGCCATTACTAAGAGGCTTTTATAGAGGGGCACAGGGAGAGTAAGCATTAAGGAACTTTGTATAATAATATAAATATTAATAGTATTAATATAATTAATATATTATAATTAATTATTATTACTGTGTTATGGTGTACACACACCGTAAAAGAGCAGCAGCAAAGAAGGAAAAGTATTTCTTATTTCTTTATGCAGCCCCAAGTTGCATGCATCAAGCCCCGAGGGTAAATTGTGGTTTTCTTTGGCTATACCACCTTATAAGTTGTATATTAATGAATAATAAAAGAAAGAATTTAATTAAAATGTATTTTGTTCCTTTATTATAACATAAATATCCTTATTAAGTCCTCTTCTTCCCTCTTGGGGTGTACGTGTTGAGCGCGGCGCATCTGCTGTTTTCTTGCTGTTGCTGTTGCTGCTGCTGCTGCTCTAATTGGCTCTTCTTTCTTTTGTTAATATTCTCTTTATTGTTTAATTAAATAAAATAGTAATGATAAGGAGATAAAAAGAAAAGAGGGATTAAGGCAGGTATCTTGCTGCAGCCTGTCGTGGCGGTGGTGGTGCTGCTGCTGTTCTTCCTTGCGCTGCAGCAAAGCAGCAGGATTGCCATTGCAACTGGAGCAGCAACAGCAGCATCAGCACCAACAGCAGCAACAGCACTAACAGCAGCAGCAGCAGCAGCAGCATGCAGTTGTTGTTATGATTCTGCAGCTGCGTTGTGTGTAACAAAGCCGCCATGACTGCTGCTCCTGCGAAGCAGCAAAATGCTGCTGGTGCGAAGCAGCAAGGTGCTGCAGCAGCAGCAGCACCTACTAATGCTGCTGCTTCTGCTGCTGGCTCTAGTTCAGCAGCATCAATGACGAATCATCCACCAGCAGCAGCAACAACAGCAGCAGCAACAACAGCAGCAGCAGCAGCACGACAGCGTGAATCTAAGGATGGCGCTAGCCTCCAATCAATATCAGCAGCAGCAACCCATCGTTTTGTACCCGTCAAGCTAATCAGCAGCAGCAGCAGCAGCAGCAGCAGCAGCGGGACACAAGATGGTGGTATAGATCGTAGCTTACTTGTTGATGCGTACAGACACTGCGATTTGCATGCAGCAGAAGAAAACTTCAATCTGCTGCTCACTAAGAGGCTTGAGGTAATAAACCCTAAACCCTAAACCCTAAACCCTAAACCCTTAATAGTATTATTATATATCTAGTCAGGCGTATGAATATTAACTCATAACTGCAACAGCAGCAACAGCAGCAACAGCAGCAGCAGCAGCAGCAGACTGCAGCAGCAAGTGTTAATGCTAGATTGTTGCTTCTCTCTTTTGCTGCCACTGTCTCCTACTCAAACCCTAAACCCTAAACCCTAATTCTGCGGTGTATGCTGAGGTTGTAGACATTGTTATAATCTATTGGTGTCTCCTTGTGTCTTTTTCTGTCTCCTTTTACACATAACTAAGTGCTTTATTTAATGCTGCTGCTACTGCTGCTGCTGCTGCTGCTGCTGCTGCTGTGTCCTTAGGCCTGGCGGCAGCGGTGTCTCCCGTACATCCCCTTAGCTCTTCAAGAAGTTAACATAGGCGATTGCTGCAGCTGCAGCAGCAGCAGCAGCAGCATAAAGAATAGCAGCAACAGCAGCAACAGCAGCAGCAGTGCATGCAACAGCAGCAGCAGCAGCAGCAACAACAGGAAGAGTTGCCGTTGCCGTTGCTGCTGCTGCGTACGTGCTGTAGATATTAGTGTTATAATGGTGTCTGCTGCTCAGGAGACAGAAGGAGACACATTATCTTTTTTTTATGAATTTGTTTATTGTGTCTGTTGGGGTCTGCTGCAGCCAGCAGCAGCTGTCTCCTTTATCAAGCAGCAGCTGCTGCCTCGCTGCTTGCTGCATTTGCTGCAGTTATTAAGGGATGTACATGATCTAGCACAAAAAAGAATTGCTGAGCAAGATAAAGCAGCAGCAGCAGCAGCAGCAGCAGCAGCAGCAGCAGCAGCAGCAGATTCTGCTGCAGCAGCTCTTAAGGTTAAGAGCGAATACCATAGCGATAGCACTGCAGCAGCAGCAACAGCAGCAGCAGCAGCAGCAGAAGCAGCAGCAGCGGGTGCTGCTGCTGTTAAGGATGGAGAGAAACGTTTAGCCGATGAGGGTCCCTCATCTGCTGCCTCACAAGCAGACTCCGAGGCAGCAGCAGCAGCAGCAGGAGCAGCAGGAGCAGCAGCAGCAGCAGGAGAGGAGAAGAAGGAGACAATTGAATGCGTCTCCTTTTCTTCTTGTTTCTCTGGTGTCCCCTCTGTCTCCTCTATAGATACAATAAGAGCAGCAGCATATATAGCACATATATTAGGTCCTTCTTCTTCTATAGGATATTCTATAAGAGACAACAGCAGCAGCAGCAGCAGCAGCAGCAACAGCAACAGCAGCAGCAGCAGCAGCAGCGGTCTGCTGCCTCAGCCATTCTTAGCTATGTTATTAGATGGTGTATCTCAATGTGCAGAGATGATAGCAGGAACAGCAGCAGGAGCAACAGCAAAAAAAGCTAGAGCTAACTTAGCAGGTCTGCTGCTGCTGCTGCTGCTGCTGCTGCTGTTACTGTTACTGTTACTGTTGTTGTTGTTGTTGCTGCTGCTGTTGTTGTTGTTGTTGCTGCAGCTGCTGTTGCTGTTGTTGCTTATACTGTTATTAATGCATGTGCTATAATCCTGCTGCTGCTGCTGCTGTTGCTGCTGCTGTTGCTGCTCTTTCTGCAATAAATGACTGCAGATATATATATATTAATATATGAATTAATTAATTAATTAATTAATTAATTAATTAATTTATTTTTTTTTTCTGCAGCTTTTTTACGTTTATTAGAGTTATCTTGTTTATGTTTATGTCGTGAGATCTGCGGTGTTGTATCAACATCACGTCTTGATGATCTACAATGGTCACGTCTTCCTCTTATAGGTACTACTAGTACGGGTCCTCGTGCTGCTGCTGCTGCTGCAGCTGCTGCAGCAGCAGCAGCAGCAACAACAGCAGGAACAGCAGCAGCTAGTGGTGGTAGTGGTACTGGTGGAGCAAGAAGAGTTAATGAATTATTAGTTAAGGAAAGAACAAAAAGAAGATTTACTCTTAGTGTATATAATACAGCAAAAGAACATCCTTATTTATATGCTAAATTGCATGCATTCTTAATACATTATGTCTTGCATCCTGTACGTTATTCCTCTTGCTGCTCCTCCTCCTGCTGCTGCTCCTGCTGCTGATGCTGCTGATGCTGCTGATGCTGCTGCTGGTGGTGATGGTGGTGGTGGTGGTGGTGATGGTGATGGGGATTTTGCTGCTGTTGCTGTTGCTGTTGCTGTTGCTGTTGGTGTTGTTCAACCTGCTGCTGCTTTTGCTGCTGCTGCTGCTGCTTTTACTGCTGCTGCTCTTCTCTTTCTTTTGCTCCTGCTGCTGCTGCTGCTGCTGCTGCTGCTGGTTCTATAAGATATATTATATATATATATA
>NW_013565490.1:0-2474 GCF_000499605.1 Eimeria maxima | reverse complement strand
TATATATATATATATATATATATATATATAATAGATATAAATAAGTATAAATAAGGGTAATTAGAGGGAAAAGAGAGCATACCCTTTCCCTAATAGCATCAACTTCATGTTCTTTAGCACCAAATATAAACATAGTATCATCTCCTCCTTCTTCTCTTATCTCTATATTTGCACCATCAAGAGTACCAAGAATAATTCCTCCATTCATAACAAATTTCATGTTAGATGTTCCTGATGCTTCTGTTCCTGCTGTAGATATATGCTGAGATATATCACTTGCAGGTATTATTACTTGTGCATTAGATACATTATAATTCGGTAGGAATACTACCTGTACATACATATATATTTATTTATTTATTTATTATTACTTTATTATTCTCTTATTCTATTTAATTACCTTTTTATTGCTATATTTTATACGTATTATTCATAGATATATACATATATATGTTGACAGGGAATACGCAACAACAATAGGCATAAAATACATATATATATATATACATATATTATATATTATTAATTTATTATTTATAGTGTATAATAATTAATATTAATTAATTAATTAATTAATTAATTATAATTATAAATAATAATAACATACCTTAAGATATTTATCTACATCTGGGTCATTATTAACAACTTGTGCAACACTATTAGCTAATTTAATAATAGTTTTTGCTGTATAATATCCAGGTGCAGCCTTTCCTCCAATAAGAGAAGCTCTTGGTTGTATATTAACTCTTTCTGCTGGTTGCATGCGTTTAATAGTTAGATATCTATGTATAATATAAATAATATTCAATAATTGACGCTTATATTCATGTATACGCTTAACCTGTATATCAAATAACATATTATCTACATCTAATTGTATATTACATCTTTGTTGTACCCATAATGCTAATCTTTTCTTGTTTTCTTTCTTAACTGCTGCCCATTCAGATAAGAAAGAAGGATTATCTATATGATTCATTAATCCATTAATCATATCCAACTCCTTTAGCCATGAATCAGATCCTAACCAATTACTAAATAAATTAGCTAACCCTCTATTTGCACAATATATCCATCTTCTTGGTGTTACACCATTTGTTACATTAAGGAATTTATCTTTTATTCCTTTTTTTGTATAAAATTCATCAAATTCAGGGAATAATTTCTTTCTTACTAATTCACTATGTATTATTGCTACACCATTTACATGATTTCCTCCTATTACTGCTAAATTTGCCATTCTTATTCTTTTTTCTTGTCCTTCTTCGTATATAGACATTCTTCCTATCTTTTGCCAATCATCACCAAATACTTGACGAGCTTCATTCAAGAAACGGAAATTTATCTCATTTATTATTAATAAATGTCTATAAATATATATAACACACACAATTAATTTATATATAAATATAAATAAATATATCAATATACAATTTATATATTAACAACACACACATCACACACACACACACACACACACACACAAGTACTAAATACTAAGTAATAGAGGAAACTTGATGAAGGAAAAAGAAGGGCAGGGAGGAGAGAGGAGAGAAATAGAGAGAAATGTATATGCATATGATAAGATATAGGAATAAAAAAGGAAATAAAGGAGAGAAAATACATAAAAATAATAATTAGATGAATATATTGATATCTTACCTTGGTAGTAATTTAGCGATAAGATCAGCGGACCATTTCTCTAATGCCTCTGGTAGTACAGTATGATTAGTATAATTGAAACATTTTCTGGTTAATTCCCATGCAGTATCCCAATCAAGTCCCTCAACATCAAGAAGAATACGCATTAATTCAGGTATAGCAATAGTAGGATGTGTATCATTAAGTTGGCATTGTATCTTATCAGGTAATTGTTTCCAATCTCTACCTGGTGCTTTCTTGAATCTTCTTAATACATCTTGTATAGTTGCACAACAAAAGAAATATTGTTGTTTAAGTCTTAATTCTCTTCCTTCTTGTGTATTATCATTAGGATATAATACAGCAGAAATTGATTCAGCATTCTGCCTCTCTCTTACGGACTCTAAGTACCGTCCGACGTCAAATAAATGGAAATCGAATTCTTTACTCGGACACGCTTTCCATAGTCGTAAATTAATTGTATTATAAGTATCGAATCCTGGTATAGGTGTATCGTAAGCCATAGCTTGTACTATTTCCCCTCCTACCCATTTACTACGCATGCGTCCATTCTGTGGATCTCTATACTCTTTTACACTACCATATATACGTACTGCGTACGTACAGTCTGGTCTCTCTATTTCCCATGGATTTGCTAATGTTAGCCAATAGTCTGGATACTCTACTTGACGACCATTTACTATTTTCTGCTCAAATATACCATATGTGTATCTAATGCCATAACCCCAACATGGCAAATTTAATGTCGCCATCGAATCCAAGAAACATGCAGCCAAACGACCTACACACAACATTATACGTATACATATAAA
>NW_013565489.1:0-2498 GCF_000499605.1 Eimeria maxima | reverse complement strand
TATATATATATATATATATATATATCCGTCCTAGTTTGAGTTCTGGAGAATGGTGTTTTAATTGTGCCTTTAGGCGGCGTTATTTGTGTACGACCCGAGTCGTGATGAAGTCTGGTCGAAGGCTGTATTTGGGGAAGGGAAGGCTATTCGCATGCACAAGCACAAAAACAAGTGCTTTACAACATGGGTTATGCAAAACAAAGCCATACTCAACTGTCCGGAAGCCTCCGAGGTAAGCCCCGGGCAGGTGGGGGTGTGTGGTGGGTGGCGAGGGTTTGGGGCACACTTTGTAATTCCATTGCTTGTGCTTTAGGGTTTAGAGCAGCTGAGGGGTTTAAGGTTTAGTGTTCAGTGTTTAATTCTTAGTGTAGGGCGTCTGTATATGGTTTGGTGTATATATTAGGTGTATGGTGTATATATTAGGGTTTGGGTGTGAAGTTTTAGAATTTATATTTCAGTGTTTAGGGTTCAGCAGTATAGAGGGGTAGAGACGGAGAGAAATTCCTTGCTACATATCGAGTATATGTGTGTATATGCCTTCATAGGTGGGCAGTTTGTGTGCTTTCCTTCGCTCATATATTTACGCGCATGTCTGCTTGCCTGTCCATCTGCTGCTGCTCTGTCCTTTACTGGTTGCTTGTCTCTACGCCTGCCCATAGGGATGCCTTGGCCTGTAGCCAACGCTGTTTTACGCTGTTCCTTGCCTTCTGCATGATGCTGCTGTTGCTGTTGGTGGCGGTGCACTTGCCGTTGCTGCTGTTGGTGCGGGTGCACCTCCCGCTGCTGCTGTTGCTGCGGGTGCAGCGCGTGCTGCTTCTGGTGCTGCAGGTGCACGTTGTGCTGCTGTTTCTTCTACTGTATGTGTGTAGGATCCGCGTTTTAACCCCGAGTTTGATGAGAAATCTGAGCAGAAGACTCGCAGTGTATTGGCAGCTCCTGTCATGGATCGATCCGGGGAGGTTATTGCTGCACTTGTCCTCTTCAACAAGCATCCGCAGTTCACAGGACGCTTTTCTGAGGTAAAATACTTTGCACCATGCGTGCGCATATGCAGTTGTGCATGCATGCGTGCCTGCAGGGAGCTTCGATGCATGCAGGTTTGCGTGAATGACCACTAGCCACGCAAGCAGAGGTCTACGTGGAGGTGTTGGGGTAGCCACAAGGTGTACGTGCATGCAGTGCAGCGTGATGCGCATCCATGAATACATGCGTTTTGGGGCTTGACTGCAGGACGACGAACGGATGGTGGAGATGATGAGCCGCCATGTGCAAATTTTTATGGAGATGTTTGAGTACGGCGCGGCAGAAGACAGGAAAATGATATTCCTTCCCGAGCCAGAAGACGTGTCCAAAGGGGAGAGAGACAAATATCGACAAGCACAAACGCATGCGAGACATGAATCAGATGCCTCTTCAACCGCTACCAGCGACAGCAGCCACCGGAACATAAGCAACGGGAGCAACAACAACGAAGTCCATCGGGGGAGTTGGCTGCGGCATTTAGGGGACATATGGGCTGCAACATTTGCCACAACAGTAACAAACCATAAAACGGAGCACCATCATCAGCAGCACCAACAACATACGAAGCAGAAGCACAGGCTACAAGACCCTGGTGCCTCTTGCAATTGTAGCAGCAGCTGCAACAGTTGCAGCAAGAGTGTAAACAGCTCAAGCGTGTTGATGCAGTCTCTTGGCAGTCCGTATTTGGGTGGTGTTGGCGATTCCCGTGCAACGGGAGGAGGGGGGTCGGGGGGCAGTCTTAGCAGGAACCCTGCTGCTGCGGCAGCAGCAGCTGCGGCAGCTGCTGCGGCAGCAGCAACAGCAGCAGGAATAGGCATGGCTGCGGTGGAGGGGAGATTTGCTTGGTGGTCGAGGTGGCTGCGCTGCTTTTTTGAGGGTGACGACATGTTAAATTTGCGAGACAAACCAAGTGGTTCAGAAGAAGAAGGAACAGCAGCTGCAGCAGAAACAGCTGCACCAGCAACAGGAAACACAGCAGCAACAACAGGAACTGCAGCTGCAAAGACTGTATGGACGAGGGGAGAGTGCGGTAGAGGCATTCAGGGGGGAGGGTTTTGCCCTGTTAAAATAGGGATGGAGGAGCCGTCTCAAGGAGACAGCTCTGCAGGTGCTGCAACATCATCTAGCCACAAGAAGAAGAAGACAGCAACTTTCTTGCAGTGGAGGACATCTTCACCTCATTTGTGCAGCAGCAGCAGCAGCAGCAGCACGGGTGCAAAGATTGTCCGGGTCGAGAGATGATGTGGCGTTGCGCATGTTCTGTGCGGTGTATGCAGTGGTCTTATATTTGGTGTCTAGGGATGCATAAGTAATATTTGTTAAGCCTAGACGCATGCATTCATGCATGCGTCTACAGCTGTTAGGCTCGTACAATATGCAGCTGCACATGGACAGACTCTGCAGGGCTCTGTGGGCATCCACACCCATATAGCAGATGCATGCATATATAAATTATATATATATATATATATATA
>NW_013565488.1:0-2499 GCF_000499605.1 Eimeria maxima | reverse complement strand
CCCCCTCCCCCCTCTCCTCCCCTTTATATATAGCTAGCTAGCTAGCTAGCTAGCTAGGTATAGCTAGCTACAGCTAGCGAACAATTGTATACAGCTAGCCACGAGTGGCTACAGCTAGCTACAACTAGCTAGATACAACTAGCTAGCTAGCTAGCTAGCTAGCAATGATTAGCTAGCTGCAGGTAGCTAGCTATAATTAGCTAGCTGCAGCTAGCGGCCAATATTTACAGCTAGCTCTGCAGCAGCTTGCTTGATGCAGCAGCAGCAGCAGCAGCAGCTACACAGCTGCAGCAGCAAGTAGCACACTAGAAAGATTCTGCTGCTTTTGCTGCTGCTGCTGCTGCTATTTAGCTGCCGGCAGAGGTGCGGAGACACCGCATAGCAGCAAGGAGACAATTAAGCTGTATATACAGCTCATTATGTTTAAACCCTAAACCCTAATAGTGCTGCTGTCTAAACCCTAAACCCTAAAATAGTTATAGGGGGCGTTCCTGCTGTTGCTGCTGCTGCTGCTGCTGTTGCTGTTGCTTGTCTTTAGGGTTTGGGGTTTATAGTGTCACTATAGTTAATTAGGGTTTACGGGCTAATAAGGGTTTAGGGTTTAGAGGGGCGAGGGTTTAGGGTTTAGAAGGGCTATAAGAAACGTATTTAACTATTGACCCTAAAGAAACAGACGAGGAGGGTTTAGGGTTTAGGGTTTAGTTAGGGTTTATAGAGGAGGAGAAGTAGTGTGCATGCATGCATATGTTGTGTATACACCCCAATAATTTATTATTATTTATATAAAGGGTTTTATAAATAAAAAAAGAAAAAAAAATATCTAAACCCTAAACCCTAACCCTAATACAAAAAGAAAACCCTAAACCCTAAACCCTCGCTGGGGGCTGCCTGGTGCTGCAGCCCTGCGCAGCGTATGAGGAGAGAGGGTTTAAGCGAATCCAATCTAAACCCTAAACCCTAAACCCTAATTAAATAGAAGACCTCAAGAGTTAGATCTAAACCCTCATAACTAAACCCTCGCTGAGCACCTCCGAAGCCCTAACGGCTCGAGGCAAGCTAAACCCTAAACCCTAAACCCTAAACCCTAAACCCTAATTACACAATTCTTGCATAACATTTGACGCTGTATTCAATTGGTAGGTGTCCATACAGTCTTTATGCTGCAGCAGCAACAACAGCAGCAACAGCTGGAGCAGCAGCAGCAACAGCTGGAGCAGCAGCAGCAGCAGCAGCAGCAGGAGAGACAGCAGCAGAAGGAGAGCAACTGTATTAGCATAAAACAGTTTGTTGCATGACTTGTCCTTTTGTTCAACAGCAGCAGCAGAAGCAACAGCAGCAAAAGCAGCAGCAGCAGCAGCAGCAGCAGCACGTAGGGTCAGCAGCAGTTGCTGCTGTTGGTACGGATCCTTCCTGCCAGCAGCAGCAGCAGCAACAGCAGCAGCAGTTGTTGTTGTATGTGCAGCAACAATTGTAGCCGCGGTACGAGTAGCAGCAGCTGCAGCAGCAGCAGCAACTGCTGCGTATTGTATACCCTAGTGTATCTGCAGCAGCAGCTGCTGCTGCAACTGCTGCTGTTGCTGCTGTTGCTGCTGCAATTGTTTCCCATGCTGCTGCTGCAGCAATTGTGCAGCACGAACTTCTATAGCAGTGCAGCAGCACCAGCAGCAGCACTTAAGTAGCAGCAAATATGTCATCAGCAGCAGCAGCAACACGATTAGCACCACCACCACAACCACCAGCAACAGCAACAGCAACAGCAACAGCAGCAGCAACAGCAGCAGCAACAACAGCAGCAGCAGCAGCAGTGTGTGTCTGTGTGTTATGTGATTAGGCGCGATGCTGCAGCCTTTGTTTGCAGCAAGACGTTTGCTGCCTGCAGCAGCAAACTGTCTCCTTTCCTCCTCCTCCTCTTCCTCCCCAGCAGCAGCAGCAGCAACACCACCACCACCAGCAGCAACAGCAGCAACAGCAGCAGCAGCAACAACAACAGCAACAAGAACAATAACAACAATAACATCCGCATCCCGTCTCCTTCTATGCCCATCCCCACCATCCCCCTCAGCAGCAGCAGCAGCAGCAGCAGCAGCAGCAGCAACAGCAGCAGCAACAGCAGCAACAGCAGCAGCAGGACAGCAACAACAAAAAAGAGGATATATACATTTTAGTCGTACATTACCAGAGGATTATGATTTACCAATAGATACATTACCTAAAGAAATAAATAAATTAATAAAAAAAAAAAAAGAAAAAAAAATAAATAAAATAAATAATTTTTTATATAATTATTGGTATTGGAGGATAAAAGGAGAAATTACTCTTCTTAATCCTTCCTTACTTAATAATATTACATATCAACAATTAGCTGCAGATATGGGGCTCCAGGTATGTATATGCATGCATGCATATGCATGCATGCATGCATATGCATGCATATGCATGCATGCACTGTATGCGGTGTATTCATTCATGTATATATATATATATATATATATATATAAT
>NW_013565487.1:0-2374 GCF_000499605.1 Eimeria maxima | reverse complement strand
TATATATATATATATATATATATATATATATAAGTTTAGGTGTCTGTACACATAGGTGTCTCATCATCATTTGCTGCAGCAGCACCAGCAGCAACTGCTTCTGTTGTTGCAGCAGCAGCAGCAGCAGCAGCAGGATTTGCTGTTATGTCTGCTGCTGTTTTATTCGGTTGAATATCTCCACCACTTATACTACTAACAGCAGCAGCAGCAGCAGCAGCAGCAGTACTAATCTGCTGCTGCTGCTGCTGCTGTTGCTGCTGTGGTTCCTCCTCTTGCATATGTACATCCTCTTCTTGTTGCATGGTTTCTTGTTGCATATCTTCTTCTTCTTGTTGCATCCTTTCTTGTTGCATATCCTCATTCTGCTGCTGCTGCTGATGTTGCTGTTGCTGCTGCTGATGTTGCTGTTGCTGTTGCTGTTGCTGCTGCTGTTGCTGTTGCTGTTGCTGCTGCTGTTGCTGTAGCTGCTGTTGCTCCCCTGTTTGCTGCCCTTGACCACCACCACCACAACCAGCACCAGCACCAGCACCAGCACCTGCTGCTCCTGCTTGTTGCTGCTGTTGTTGTTGTTGTTGTTGCTGCTGCTGTTGCTGCTGTTGCTGCTGCTGAGAAACAATAGTTTTCCATAGACTGGTCTTAAGTAGTAGATCCTTAACAGAATTGATTTGCAGCAGCAGCAGCTGCTGCAGCAGCAGCAGCAAATCTTTGCTGCTGAGCTGTGATGGTAATATCTGTTGCTTAATACAATTTCTTAGCAGCAAGACATGATCTAATACAGCATTAGTACCTGGTGCATGTATAGCAGCAGCAGCATGTGCATATAATGAATCAGCAGCAGCATTAGCAGCAGCACTAGCAGCACTAGCATTAGCAGCATTAGCATCAGCAGCAGCAGCAGAATATAGACCTAATTGTTGTTGTACATGTATTTTTCTGAGGTGTATAGACAGATCATATAACATAACAGCAACAACAATACGCAGACAATATCCAACATTGAATCCTTTATTATAAGAATAATAATGTTGCTGTTGCTGCTGCTGCTGCTGCTGCTGCTGCTGCTGATGATGCTGATGATGGTGATGTAATAGATCATCATACACCTGAATAATCTCTATCTCCTCTACTTGCTGTCTCCTTAGATGTACAGCTAAATTATATGAATGTATACATCCACCATAATTTTTATCATAAAAATAATGTCTTTGTCCCTTATAATATACTGCCCATCTCTTACTCTTCTTATCCCTACTTACTCCTTTTATTAATGGTAAATTTATCTCAGGGTAATCAGATAATATATAATACTCTGTATTATTATTATTATTATTATTATTATTATTATTATTATTATTATTATTATTATTATTATTTATTCCTCCTCCTCCTCCTGATCCTCCTGATCCTCCTCCTCCTCCTCCTGATCCTCCTGATCCTCCTCCTCCTCCTCCTGCTGTTGATGGTTGTTGTTGTTGTTGTTGTTGTTGTCCTGTTGAGCTGATGCATACACCATGAGAGGATGATGATGATGATCCTCCTCCTCCTCCTCCTCCTTGTTGGTTAGCAGAAGGAGACACTCGCTGTATATATACATAATACAACATAAGGAGACACTATATAATATTACTTATACAATAAGATCAACAGAAACGGAAGCAGCAACAGCAACAGCAGCAGCAGCAGCAGCAACAGCAGCAACAGCAGCAGCAGCAACAGCAGCAACAGTAAGAGTTTGAAGGAATAGGAAAGAGGTAGAGGAGACACATAAATAAATAAATAGACAAAAGGAGGAGACAGATATATAAATACACAAATACAAACAAATAAATAAATAGACAGATAAAAGGAGACAAACAAAGGAGACAAACAAAGGAGACAAACAAAGGAGACAAACAAAGGAGACAAACAAAGGAGACAAAAAAATAGACAGGAAATAGGAGAAAAGAGAGGAGAAAAAAAAAAAGAGACACACCTCTATATACCATCAAAAAACACAGAAAAAACAGCAAAAAAAAAAGAGAGGAGACACTAAGCAGCAGCAAGAGCAGCAAGAGCAGCAAGAGGAGTAATAACTAACTTGTGTGTCAATAATATTAGTAATTTCTCCGTCATAAAAGATTCCTGGTTTATATGCTTGTTGTACAGCATCGCATGCAAATCTAAATGATTTAAAAAAGCCCCAACGTCTAAGAGGAAATCTTTTTGTGATTGTTTTCTTGCTTTCTTTGGATTCATAATAACGAGCAAGGAATTGACAATGTATTGCATCATATATTACTCCCTCTACTAATGGTAACTGAGCAGCACGGCATGCAAGAGATGCTACACGAGAACCTGAGCATAAATATATATATATATATATATATATATATTA
>NW_013565486.1:0-2536 GCF_000499605.1 Eimeria maxima | reverse complement strand
GCAACCCAAACCGTTACAGCGTAGCACTTATTCACGAACTCCTCAAACATACTGTCTGACATTCGTACCATCGGTGTGTCTAGCTCACATCGCACAACAACACGCACTTTCTGCTCAATCCCACGCAACCCAAACATTTGCTACCTAGTGCTTGCCCACTACAGCCTGCCGTTCACAACTTTGTGCACTTAACATGCACCGCGCAACATCCCAAACACAGTTCCCAACCGGCAAGTACCTAGGCTGACCATCCCGCGCCACACGGAAAATCCCCAGCTTCCGTCAAAACGTCATTGACTCCACACGAGTCATAGTGTACCATCTCCACACTCACATCAGCTGCTGCAATCCAGCAACTCCACACCCGCACCACAGGCATTTTAACCACATCAACGTCGCCAATTCGGTACTCCCTCCTGTGGCGTGACGTAAAGAAATTCCTTGTGTTGAGGTACACCCACACTCGATCGGCTGACCCTAGCGATATCATGGTAACACGCACCCCCTGCCTCAGGTCGATACAGGTCTACAATACGTCTGCATACGCTGCAGCTGCCACCACAAGCCAATGTAGCCCGTCCACATAGGACTGATCTCCTCTGACTCACTATCCGTCTTCACAAAAAACCAAACAGGCAACCCGAACAAACTCGAAATAACACCAGTACCCGACATTCATTAATACCCCGTTCATATACCCGCACACCTACAACTTCCGCACAGCGAAGAATCTTCGCTGTAACTACCTAACACTCGGCACCCACTTTGCAGACCACCTCCACACTCATACCGGAACCCATGTCATCGCCACTCCCTTTGCGAGAGGTAGTTTAAGCGATCCCAAGACTTTGCACGTGCCGCTGCTTCCTAAAACCCATGCATTACACACCTCCAACGCGTTGCTCCTCCTCTCACCTTCCAAAAGCAATCCACAGGAGCATGCCCATCACAGGCGCATCCCACCGAAAGCGACCGCCACGAAATCCATTCACTCGGCAGCAAGAAAACTTCAACAGATCTACGGGAACTCACCAAACTTTACGACGGCTAAGTACCAAACTGTAACTGGCTACAACCAGATAAGCCGTCGCTTATGCTGTGACCCCCGCCCACGTCCAAGGGAACCACCTACCTTCTGCTCAATCCCACGCAACCCAAACCGTTACAGCGTAGCACTTATTCACGAACTCCTCAAACATACTGTCTGACATTCGTACCATCGGTGTGTCTAGCTCACATCGCACAACAACACGCACTTTCTGCTCAATCCCACGCAACCCAAACATTTGCTACCTAGTGCTTGCCCACTACAGCCTGCCGTTCACAACTTTGTGCACTTAACATGCACCGCGCAACATCCCAAACACAGTTCCCAACCGGCAAGTACCTAGGCTGACCATCCCGCGCCACACGGAAAATCCCCAGCTTCCGTCAAAACGTCATTGACTCCACACAAGTCATATTGAAGCGTTCCGCAGCTTACATCGGCGAGTGCAATTCTGCCATCCCATAGGCGGTGGTCAGCGGGTTTTTGGTTTCTGGCAGTTGGCACGGGAGCTGAAAAAGGAAGGTAGGAACGGAGTTTAAACATCGCATGCTCCAGTGTGTTTGGCTCTAGTTCTCCTAGCTGAAGGGTGGTCGCTGCTCACCTAAACCATCGGGTCTCAAAGTATGTGGGCACGCTAGCTAGAATCTAATATATATTCGCACCACTGGACAGTTAATCGTAGCATGCACTGGCGCTGTCATGCCAGTGCTCAAGCATGGCGCCATAGTGTTTAGCGTGAAGAAATATCCACTTCACTTCCCGTAACTGTACCTTGACAGAGATCCCTGCACAAGTGTACAACCATTTTATGCAGCGCCAGGAGGTGTCAACAGGGAGCAACCGATCTTGGCACAAGAATCACAACAAATTACACCAGGAAGCAGGCAATTGAGCTCCCCTCTGTGCCTTTGGGGTTTCTTCAAAAGGGCGTAACATGCACGTAGTTTGACGAGTGGGTACTTATCCAGGATCCTTGTCGGGAATGCCTTGCTTTGGTGTTAGTGACAAACGCATTTACTCTAGGTGTGAGGCCGAACCGTATCAAGGGTGTGATTACCAACAAACTCCCTTCAATATTTTCATGCAGCTTTGGTGCGAACAGCACAAACTGTGACAGCAAGCTTACTCGCTTTGCCTGAGGTTCACCATACTGGCACAGCTGATGATCATAAATCGTCTCGCTGCACGGTGCAGACCTTCCAGCATGCCAGACTACCCCCAACGCCACGGACGTTGTAGGCGTGCGGGTATATGAACGGGGTATTGATGAATGCCGGGTACTGGTGTTATTTCGAGTTTGTTCACCTTGCGCCATGCCAGGTTACCCCCAACGTCACCCCGGCTTCTCTGGGACTCAGCCGATGGTCTGGAAATGCCTTATTACATAGAGGCAAACTATCGGGCCATCCACGGTAACCAGCTCCCAACCAAAGACAGTGCACAGACACAGATACAGACGTATATATATATATATATATATATATATAA
>NW_013565484.1:0-4625 GCF_000499605.1 Eimeria maxima | reverse complement strand
TAACTTGTGGATGGAGGCAACAAACTGTTTTCCTATTGTTTTGTGTGTGCAATGGTCACGTGGGTAGTTCACATGCCTACGTCGCAGCGGAGAAGGGCACATTTTTCGGCTTGTACTTCCTCGCCATGACTTATCATAATGTTAAGTCATGGTTTAGGGAAGTAGGATGTGTAAACGAATGGAGAGAGGTCGATAACACTGCTCTATACACCTTGTTCTTCTTTCTGACTACGTTGTCACCAACCTACGGTGGGTGAGTGAGGGGATGACCCAGTGTCTTCTACTTCGGCCTGGCGGTTTATTGTATTGCTTGATGATTGATTACTTAATGCAACCAACCAACTTGTTCCTCTGTTTGACTTGCCAACAATGGTCACATGCCTAATTCATGTAGTTTGGGTGCCCGTATCGCAGAAGAGCAGAATGTCACATATTCCCGCGTCGGCGAAATGACATGTTGCTACCGACGATGGCATTTGAAGTTCTCCTCGAGGGGAAGCAGTCTGAGGGACAGGAGACCCTAGACGTGCTGCGATCTCCATCGACGGAATCCACAACGAACCACCATGAATGGGCGGAAGCTGGACCAGGGGCCACTGGAGGTCCTGACGAGCTTTGCTCGAATGCCACCTGCGTTAGAAGGTGGGGGAAAGTGCAGGCAGAGAGGTTTCGCGGTGGATTCTACTGGGTCCTGCTCTCTATGCTCGTTCCTGCTCTGATTATTTCAGTGTTGCGGGAAGTTTGCAGAACCTCCCAATCGGCCTCCATCGGCAAGGCCCCAGGAACTTGGATTCGCAGGCTGTCGAGCAGCGAGGGAAGCACTGAAGAAGACGACACTTTATCCCAGCTAATAGAAGTGTGTGCAGAAATGCAGGAGGACCTCGCGCTATCCGTTCCCCAACGCACCAACCCAGATGGTCCGATGGACGCCGCTGAGCAGGTGGCAAGGATAGCCTTCGACTTGGAGCTGGAAGCTCTGGCGTTTGAGCGCGCGATGCGACGAACTCAACAACAAGGCCGTGCAAGCATACCTTCCCAGCCGCGACACCCTGCAAGTGCGGATATCAGTTGTCAACGCACGCGTCAGGCGGAACCAGTCCACATGCCAGGCCCACAACTTGGTACCCCAAGCAACCTTCATTTACAGTCCGGTATCACAGCTTCAGATACTCAGCCTGCAGGTCTCCCTTCTGACCCTATGGCTGCGCCCACAGGACCTCTTGGCGAAGATTCTCAACCTCTCCCTTCCGTCCCCCCGCCTTTGGGGGATCCCACACCTTTCGATTGGCCACCGCAGGTTGCCTTGCCGATTTTACAGTCCGATTCAGCAGCCCTCCAGGCTTTTGCGGGTACCCAACCTCCTGTTGTTGCCTCAAATTCGGTTGGTTTGCCTCATCAGGTTGCAACGTTGCTGGCGCAGGATGTTGCACATATTAATACGAGGGGGCAACCCCTCAGCCAGCTGCCAAGTGTTGAGCATTCAGGATCTGATCCTGACATGTGGCTTGAGGAGGGTCCCGCTACTGAAAGTGCATTAGAAGCTCCCAAACAGAGTTCACATAGTTCTCACTGGATGTCACCAGACCCAGCAGCACATGCCTCATGGCAGGTCCCTGAAGGAGAGTCAAACACAGGAGCTGCAGGTCTGAGATCCCCAGCAGAGTCAACAGGGAGCGCACGCAGGGACTCCGCAAGACTACAGCCCGAAGCTGTTGCAGAGGAGGCACCCGCAACAGCAAGAGCGCTAGCAGCGGCAAGGGCTAGTCTACAGGCCGACCTAGATGCCCATCCGTATGTCCGGCTTCCTGGTTTAGCAAGGGGAGTGGTAGTTCCGAACATTCTACTGTCACGTACGAGTTTTGTGTCCACAAAGGGTCAGCCACTGCGCGATGCCTTGTTTCCTCTTCGCCATCTGTTCTCGAGGCTGGAGCTGAGCCAGACGGAAGTTAATTTTCTAGTGGGGCATATCGAGGAATTGGCGATTGCGTCGGGCGGGCGGGCGAAGCAAGCTACACTGATGGGCCGCCCTGGTCATGGCATTGCGACCCTCGGGCAGCAGTTTCTGGTGTTAGATGCCATTGTGTCATCACTTCAAGTCCTAGGGATCTCGCCGCATTCTTTAAGTTGGTGGGGAAGCTTCGTCGGCTGCTTTGATACAAGCTATCGGTTTGCTGAACCATCAAGTCGCAGCCAAGAGAGGAGCAGGGTTGTCGGCGACTTTGCTAATCGTCTTCTGGATGCCATTTCCACGTTCAAAAGAGGAGGGCGGCCGAAATCCCAGGATATTATCTTTCTGAAACGGTTTCTTTTTTTCTCTCCCCATGCGCCGGCGCGCTACGCGAATCCTTCGTGGGACCAGTGGAGGTATGACCATCTACAGTTTGAAGAACGTCATCCTGCAGCATGTAAATTGTTGCGGGCTGAGTGGCCTTCGTATTAAAAGCAACTTACATTCTGCAGTGGTAAAGGCAGCAACGCGGGAGCCCTTGCATCTGACTCGAGATGTTCGTGCAAATAGAGATTCAACGGCCCCTTGGCTAGAGGGCGAACAAGATCCTCGATGGCATACGCCGGGAGTGCGAACATTTAAGTTGAATACCAGAGGGCTCTTCAGGCCAAGTTGCAAGGAAGTGACTTTGCCTTTTCTCTGGCGCTATGAAGGTGCTCTCCGTCCATCCCTCAGGGCCTCAACTAATGTGTTTCTGTTGGTGTTTTTCTCCGCCGCACAGGTTTTGTTGTCGTTTACTCGTATCTGGCGACCTTCGTACGTCATGCAACTTTGGCTGCTTTGCTTCTTGTAGATAGCACTGCAGCTTCAGTGATACCCACGGCAGTGTCTGGGGAAGCCACTCGGCCACTATTCTCAGCACGTCACACATCGAAGTACCGATTTATAGAGGAACAGCACTTAGCCGTGCACTTGAGTGTGTGTCGGTCCTCCCATCGGTGGATAAGGGCACGCATTCGAAGCACGAGGAACAGCTTTCATATTCAAACGGGATAACATTTGGGGGCAGGTATATCATGATATGCCTGCCCCCAAGTGTTGAATGCATGAGTTGTCAATGCAACCGGCATCACAAGATGTGCACGAACCTGGGGGTCAAATTCCATCCAACCAAGTGAACTGCCAAGGCACCTTGTGGGCGGGTTCCGTTATTCATTTTTAGCTTTGTAGGATGTGCTCAATTCGATGTAGTCGCGCCGTTCGTCTGGGCGGGTGGCGACAGTATGCATACAATGATGTGTAGCCCAGTCCACAAGAGATTGGCGCCTAGTGGGAAACATTACTGTTTTTGGGCAACTGAATTACGCAGAAGTAGCCATATGCAAGAGGCTAATGACGACCTAGAGGGGGAGGAGACTTGCACCGGTTATGGAGCGACTGCGGTGCCATTAGCCCACAGCACCTTAATATCGTGGCAGGTGTGTCTTTGGTAGTCCCTTCGAGATTTTGCACAGGCATGGAAAGCCAGGGGTTGCAGTGCATGACAATCCCGGGCTCCTGGTGATCGGTACAGTTAGAACTAGGTCGAGACAGTTGACCCTCGTCGCATTCAAGTTTAAGTTCCACTTTTAGGTTCGGTGAGTTTTACTTCATCGTTTGTGTGAGGATGGCATGATCAGGCTATGCTGTACACATTTGCTGCTTTCGACCATGTAAAGAAAGAGTACAAGCTGTGTAGGAACTGTTGCTGCAAAACGAAGGAGACAACCTGTCCCAAACCACACAGATTGGCCGAACATCATCGGCACAGCCAAAACACAGTATGAATACAGTATGTTAATTCTTATTTACTGCGTTGGCCCTTCCCGAGAAGTGGCGAATATGCTGATTATGTTTTTGCCCACCGCCCGGGAACCGTGCACCCTTCCGGAACAGATGATACCTTCGAACAAAAACCTGAAATCCTATCTGAAATAGCATCAGTGGGTTGATTTGTAGAAAAAGAAATTTGTGTAAACATAAGAGGAGAAATCAGCCGCACTACTACTCACATCCATCTCTCTCCCACACCGTTGGTGTTTATATCCCGTGTACCGTCGGCGTACCGGCGAGGGAATTCAGTTCTGTTCTTGTTCGTGCTACAGCACCTCGTGATTTAAGTCCGCACTTCATGTTTTTTGTTGGTTACTAACTTGTGGATGGAGGCAACAAACTGTTTTCCTATTGTTTTGTGTGTGCAATGGTCACGTGGGTAGTTCACATGCCTACGTCGCAGCGGAGAAGGGCACATTTTTCGGCTTGTACTTCCTCGCCATGACTTATCATAATGTTAAGTCATGGTTTAGGGAAGTAGGATGTGTAAACGAATGGAGAGAGGTCGATAACACTGCTCTATACACCTTGTTCTTCTTTCTGACTACGTTGTCACCAACCTACGGTGGGTGAGTGAGGGGATGACCCAGTGTCTTCTACTTCGGCCTGGCGGTTTATTGTATTGCTTGATGATTGATTACTTAATGCAACCAACCAACTTGTTCCTCTGTTTGACTTGCCAACAATGGTCACATGCCTAATTCATGTAATTTGGGTGCCCGTATCGCAGAAGAGCAGAATGTCACATATTCCCGCGTCGGCGAAATGACATGTTGCTACCGACGATGGCATTTGAAGTTCTCCA
>NW_013565483.1:0-2914 GCF_000499605.1 Eimeria maxima | reverse complement strand
TATATATATATATATATATATATATATATCGTTTAACCTGCTTGTGTGTCGTTGCCTCTTTGGGAGCTGTCTTTGAATGGGTTGCTCATTGTCGTGTTTTCCTACTTGCTGCTTTTTCTTTTCGGTAAATTGTTGCAAGTTTGTTGTTTGCCGACCGTTTATTTGTTGCTTATCTCTCATTTTATTGCCTGTTAATTTTTTGTCCACTTGCGATGTGTCTATTTGCTGTCTGTTTGCATGTAGTTTCTTGTTGCTGATTGTTGTGAATTTTTCGTTGATTTGCTGCTAATCCTCTGCTTATGTGGGGTTTATTGTTGTTGGGTGCGGTGTATTTGTGATATATTTGTTAAGCCGCTGCTGAATTGAAATTTATTTTTTTTTATTGCCGCCTTGCTTTATGTTTGCCTTTAAGTGCTTTTCATTAGAGCGTTCGTGCTTGTAGTCGCTGTGAAAGTGTATGCTAAAAATTCCTGTCTGTAATTTGCTTCTAAGGTTTGGCCCTTCGAGGTCACGAGGGTTTTCGGGATATGGCTGCGGCGATCCACCGGCTGCGATCTGACCAGGATAAGATCCTACGTTTGTTTATGTTCTCCTTGGTTTGCTTTGTTTTTTCGAGCTTTACGGTGGTTCTTGTAACTGGGAGGCAAGGCAGGACTTCTGTTAAACTTCAATCCGCTCTCACATTTGGAACCGTTGCAATTGCTGTCGTCGCTTGGAGGTCCATTAGTCTCTTCTATCACAAACGGTACATCAACCGTTTACGGATAAGGGGTTGGGCTTTGTAGTTAATGGCATAGGGTTTGTGGTTAAGGGGTTAGGGTGAATGGTTAGGCATTTAGACTTTATAGTCACTGAGGGTTGGTTAGGGCCGTTTAGGGTTGAGAGTTGCTGAGGGTCTAGGGTTGAGGGCAACAAGCGTAGCGATTATGGTCTAAGGTTTTAGCGCATAGGGGTCCGGATCTAGGGTTTATAGGGGGAAGCCAAATCCAGGCACTTCTTTTGTTCGGATGTGTGTCTGCTGAGTGTTCCTTTATTTAGTGCATACACTGCTCCTTGCGTTCATGTTAGCTTAATGCAGTGGGGTCTGGGCTAAAGTGTTTAGGATATAGGGTTTGTATGGAGGGGTTTGTCTTTAATCTTTTATTATGATGCTGCAGCGCGGCGGTGGGCGGCGTCAGAGGTATTGAAGGCATCTACGCGGGTGTGGGGGATTTAGAAGCAATTGTTGCAGATGGTTAAACAAAAGGAAACCCACTTGTCCAATTCTTTTGTCTCTTGCCATAAAAGAGTTTAGGGCAGTTTTCCCCAATCGTCTGTCTCGTGGTTTTGGGGTTTAGGACTCAGCGTTTGTGATATTTCTTTTATATAAATTATCTCTTCTGGTCTTACGGTTTAGGTCGTATGTTAAGTGCTTAATCGTCTCTTCGATTCCAGGGTCTAGGGTCTAGGTTATTCTGTTTAAACCAGTTCTGTCCTTTCTTCAATCATTGGAGCTTGTATAATCACAGAAGCAAGCAGTTGAACTAAGCAAATACTTAAACAGAAACAGCGAATAACACAAAAATAAACCGACTAAGAGCCGGCCACCGCAACTAACTAAGCCGCCGACCAATCATACACACGGAAAGCATTCTGTTTGATTTGCTGCCTCCTATGTATGAGTCTCTGAAGCGAGATGCATGAAGTGCACACACCTCAAAAGAGGCGTAGCGCTAGAGCTTAGGCCATACACCCCAAAGTCGGGGAGTCGTTGCCATAAGCACCTAGCATTCTCGCCTCAATTCCTTACTATTAACCATTAACCCGAAATGCTTAATTCTTGGCACAGAACGCATAAGGCCAAAACACTGTGACCACTAACTGTCTAAACGAACCGCCAAACTCTAAACCCTAACTCAAAACCCTTTTCCCTAAACCCACTACTCGGCTTTTTTTCACCCCACAATGGGGGACGTGCTGCAGCTGCTGCCGAGAAGGCACGTTGCTGAGGCTTCTGAACTAACAAGCCCAAGGTCAGTCAAAAAAAGGAAAATGTTGGCGGCGGGGCTCCACTCTCCAGTTGCTTATTCCCTACGCATGGCAACATGCGTACGCATGTTTGGCATGCCGGGAGAAGCAGCATCTGCGGCACCAACTTGTGCAGCATCAAGATAAACAACAATAATATTGTGAAATACATGAAAAGGATCGTTAATCTGCGCTTGACTTCATGTGTTTCACCCCGGAATGCGGATCCGCTGCAGCATGACAAATGGCACGTTGGGAAAGAGATATTCACCGCCGCTTTGCATCTTCCAATTTCCAGGTGTTTCGGTGCCGAATATGAGGTGCACTGGATCTAGGCTGCAGAATTACTAATGCAACGGCTGTTTCCCCTCTGACAACTACCAGGGCCCATGTTGACCCGAGAAGGTGGTGTTCCTTATATTTCATGCAACGCAGTCCGCCGGTGACCCCAGAGGACGAAAGGAGGCTGCTGCAGCACTACAGCCTTACAGAGGACTCGCACAACAGCCACGAAGTTGCTCTGGCGGTTCTGTTGCAGCTAGCGATACATAAGCTGGACAAGGATACCACCAGCAGCAACATCGCAAACACGGCTCTCGCCTTCTTCTTTTGCAGATTCGGCAAGGTGCAGGCAGCACGTGGGGTGAGTCTAGAAACTACACTCTGATCCGCCCCTTTTCTTGCTCCGTAGTGTCTGACACAGCTGCAGCAGCCTGCTTAGACTGCCAATGACGTCTAAATACAACTTAGCACGCATTAAAACTGGCTGAAAACACCTTGACGCAAGGAGCAAGAAGTGACCCTGCTTCAACGGATGATGATGATGACCAGACAATGTGGCGTTCCTTTATTCCATGCAGAGATGAGCATTTCCGGTTTTACTTGAAGCGCTGCAAAGGAGTTTTAA
>NW_013565482.1:0-2518 GCF_000499605.1 Eimeria maxima | reverse complement strand
TATAATTTATATAATATTTATTAATTAATTATTAGTTAATTCCTTTACTACATACTAGCTATACACATCTAGTATTGCTGCTGTTGCTGCTGTTGCTGCTGCTGCTGCTGCTGCAAACTATTACAGTATATTACAGTTGCTGCAATTGTTGCTACAACTACGATTTGCTGCTGCTGCTGCTGTTGCTGCTGTTGCTGCATTTGCTGCATTTGTTGCTCTTTCTCCTGTTGCTACCCTTATTATACCCCCCACCCCTACCCCTACCATCAGCAGCAGCAGCAGCAGCAGGATCAGCAGCAGCAGCAGCAGCAGGAGCAGCAAGAGCAGCAAGAGGAATTAATTACCTGGATAAAGGAATCCAGCAACATCACATACAAGTCCTCCCCCTATACCTGTAGCTAAACTAATAAATAAGAAGAAAAAAAGAGCAGCAAATAAAAAAGAAGGACGTAATCCTGTTGCATTTGCTGCTGCTTGTGCTGCAGCAGAATTCTCTAAATATTTATCCATCACGCTAAATAGCCGCTGCAATTGACCTCCTGCTGCTCCTGCTGCTGCTGCTGCTGCTGCTCCTGCTCCTCCTACTCCTGGGCCTCCTCCTACTACTGCTGATAAGGATGATGGTCCTCCTCCTCCTGCTGCTCCTCCTCCTGATGGGGTACGAGGACGAGGGGAAGGAGGCTGCGTTACTGTACGACGGTATATCATCTCGCTGCTGCTGCTGCTGCTGCTGCTGCTGCTGCTGCTGCTGTCTGCTGTGTTGTGTGCGTCTGAGGAACCTGTATCACGACCTATACCAAACTTCTTAGGGAATGCCATCTTTATTTAATAAGAAGAGCAGCAGCAGCAGCAGCAGCAGCAGCAGCAGCAGCAACAGCAACAGCAACAGGGAGGGAGCAGCAGGAGCAGCAAGAGAAGCAAGCTGTTGCTGCTGTTCTTTCCTTTGTCTTGTTGATTCTTTCCTTCCTTTACACCAAGAAATAATGCTAGAGCTGCAGCAACAGCAGCAGTAACAGCAGCAATAGCACCAACAATAATAGCAACTATAGCAGCAGCAGCAGCAGCAGCAGCAGAAGGAGAAGAAGGAGAAGAAGGAAAGCTAGCTGCTGCAGTGTGTTATTAACCACTAAGAGTCTTTTTATTGAATAAAAGAGAAAAGAGGAAAAAAAAGAAGAAACACAAATAAATTATTTGCTGCTGCTACTGCTGCTGCTTCCTTATAATATTATATATATATATTATTGCAACTCGCTGCTGCTGCTGTGGCAGCTGCTGCTGCTACTACTGCTGCTACTGCTGCTGCTGGTGGTATTGGTACTTCTCCTGCTGCTGCTAATTGAGGATTATTGATCATAAAGGAGTAATTATTATTATTATTAATAAAAAAAGGAATAAATTAAATAAAAAGAAGAAAAAATATTTCCTTCTTGGTCTATGAATACATGCAAACTTATTATGCACCTCTTACCTCGGTCTGTTGTTTGCGCACTTCAGCCCCGTAGTTGGATAAGAAGGATAAGAAATAGATGAATAAATACCTTTTTTCTTCCTTTTTTTTCTTATACAGGTAATAACAAAGAAAATACCTTTTTATTTAGCTATTTATTATTAATAAAGAAGAATAATTACCATAGGAAAGCTACACAAGTATACAAGGAAAGCAAGGACCGATGGAACCAGTCAATAGCACAAATATTGCGTAATTTTTATGAATATTTTGCAATAAATTCATCATTAAATAAACAATATAAATATTTATTTATAATTTATTTATTATTTTATTAAATAAAACAAATAAAATCAAGAAAAAATACACAAAAATACAAGTGAATCAATACTACTAGTAGAGGAAGAGCTGCACATACACCCGAGCACTTAGTCTTATTCTTTGCCTTTTTTTATTTTTTCCTCTTTTTTACGTCATTCATTCCTTTTTATTTAATTAAATATAAATAAATAATTATTTTTGTATTAATAAACAATAAATGGACAAATAAATAACCATATAACAATTATAACAACAACCTCCACTATAAGAATGCTATACACTACTACCACTACTACTACCCACCTTATAAGGATTTATTTATTTCTTTTTTCTCTTTTTTCCTTATTAAATAAACAAGTACAACTACTAATTATAAATAAATAAAATAACTAATTTGTACCTCCCTGTACACCGTAATAAACTATATATATAACTATGTATGTATATAAATATATCTACTTATTCAACTATTTTAATTATATTTATTTATTTATTTATTTATTTATTTATTTATTTATTTATTTCTTTTTATTTGTGGCGTAAAAGAGGTAATTAATAATAGGATATTTAGTTTAATTAAATAATATATTATTGTATATTGTATACGGCATATAATATATATTTATATATAAATATATAAATAAATATATATTATATATATACATATTTCTTCTTTCCCTTTATTTATTTATTTATTATTTATTTATTTATTTAATTAATTAATTAAATAAAAGGAAAGAAGAATATAAA
>NW_013565481.1:0-40790 GCF_000499605.1 Eimeria maxima | reverse complement strand
GCTATTATGCGATCAAACAATTCCCCCCCCCTCCCATCCGACCACAAAAGTTACAATCCTAATAATTTGGCTAATCTCCAGGTTTTTATTCTGTAGCCTTCTCTTGTTTGTGCCCAATATGCATGTCAAGCTACTAGACGGCTTCCCTAAGTTGCATGCGAATACACAGCCGACGCCGCGACTTTGAAGGCCCCCTAGTGGCCCCTCTAAGAGTCCGAAGCCGTCGGCCCGATAGTTGGTTTGCTTTGTCAAAAGTTCATATTAATGGTCTCGGCAAAGCAGGAAACATAAAAGCTTCGTCCACCGGCATTGCCTTGCCCTTCTGTGCTGCCGTAGTGCTCGTGCACTACATTGCAGACTTACCCTGTACAGCCCGGAGGCGATAGCCATGAAGTCTGTCCTTTACTGATCCACTCGAAGAATGCTGTCTTGGTAGCTTCAGAAGTCTTTGCTCTAGGCTCCTGCGGCGGCGGCTTCAGCAGGTGCCGTTGCTGCTGCCAACGGCAGGGCAGCGGAGGGTCGTTAAGAATCCTTGCTCACAGGAGGAACCAAGGGGCTTCTCTAGGTGCAACGTCTGCTTCCCTTGCTGTTCCACCTTTGCCTTGGAAGCTATTTTGAAGGTTTCTGGAGAAGCCACCTGCCTGCTTTTCCCTGCTGGCTGCTGTGATAGGCGAGGCCAGTGGCCTTGGCCGACATGCGCTTTGCCTCAGCCGGAGACTGCATCTTAATCTGGGGTGGCCAAGTATATCTGCAGGATTTCTGCTTTGTAGCAGCTGCCCACATAACAACAGCAGCCGCCCACCTAGCTGGCACACTCATGAGGCCAGGAGGCAGCTTACAGCGCGCGCAGCGTGTTGACGATGCATTTGCCGGGAGCTTCATTGCCTGTCGGCCCCGTATCCCCAAGTATTGGATCGAGTGGAGGATCGGATCCCCATAAGGGCGCCCCTAGTGGGGGCGGCGGGGGGCCTCTTGCGCGGCATGTGAAGCGGAAGCTGGCAGGGTTGCTGGACGGCTGGCGCCGCGTTAAGAGTTTTCGGCTTTTCCTCGAGCCTGTCGATGTAGAACAGATGGAATGCCCCACCTACTACGATGTGATCAAAAACCCTATGGACCTGCGCACCATGGAGGTACCCAAAGTTGCCCCGAAACCCAATAGCCCTTCTTCACATCCAGACAAACACATATACACATAGCTAAGGGATAAGATGCAAGCAGGGGCTTAGGGTCTACTGTGCAGCGCAAAGGGTGTTCTAGAGTGGCTTGGGTATGCAGGCCAAGCTGGAGAGGGACGAATACAGGAGCGAGGAGGCATTCGTCTGTGACTTGCTGCTCATCTTCCGCAACTGCCGCACGTCGGTCGCTGCAACAATGCACTTAACAGCAGCAGGATAAGCTGATGTCGTTGCAGACACTTGCCCTTAGTCGCAGTTGCAGTGGGAATAGATAGCATGAAACGACAAGCCGCACGACCAGCGTAGCCTTTAGGGGTTGTAGCATTCGTGACGCGGGCGGATCTTTAGCCGAAGCCTAATATTAGCTGTAGTCGCTGCTGTTGCAGTGAGAATCCGTTCCAGGCAGAGACGGGCAACAGCAGCAAGAGGAGTAGCAGCAGCATTCATGAGGGCTTGGGATGTTTTCGTTCCTTACATTGTGTCAGGGTTTGGGTATGAGAGATTCCGGTTTAATGTTTAGGGTTTATGGTACGCGAGTGTGCAGATTCAACGACGAGGCTACACCCGCAGGACAGTTTGTGTTGCGGCTTTGTGCGGAGGCGGAAGCACGCAGCCTTGAGGATCTCAAGAAGGCATGCAAAGACTCGAAGGTAGCTCCGTTGCTGGGGCTGCTGTTGTTGCTGCCCGTGGGGCTACTGTTGCTGTTGTTGCCGGCGTTGGTGTTGTTGATGTTGTTGGTGGAGGGTGGTCTCTCCTCCATATCCTGGTACAGCGGCGATGGTCTTAGGAACGGCTCAGGAGAGTTCCGATGAGGCAGACGTGCTGTGGTTGCTGCTGCCTTGGGGTTTCTTCACAGGCCTGGGCTGCACTTGAGCAGCAATTCTCGCATGGAAAACAGAAGGCAGGGGCGCGGCAGAAGGGCGGAGGTGCCTCGAAGCGGGCTGCGTCTGGAGGTGCATCCGCTTCTGAGAATACGGTGTCAGCAGCTGCTGCAGGCCCCGCAGCAGCAGCCCCTTCCGCTGTGGGCCGTTCAGCAGCAGCTGATCACAATACGCCCCCCCAAAGCTATGATAGTGCAGGCAGAAATGCTCTGGGGGCCTCTCCTGGGTTGCCTTGTGTGAACGGGCTCGTATATAGCGGCTCGAGTGGAGTAAGAGAGGAAGTAGCAACAGCTCTACCAGCAAGAGAAGCCGCCGTCTCAGAAAGGGTTGAAGGGGTTGTAGCTACCAGCGAAAATGCCTCTGAATCGACGTTGCAGCAGACATCCACCTCAGGACTCGCTGGTGTTTCCCCTCCCAGTATCCCTCTCACCCCTGGAGCATCTGGCAGTCAGAGGGCCCCGTCGCAGGCGAACTGGCAGGGAGAAGGGGGCAGTTTTTTGGGGCAGGGTAAGTATGGCCTCCGTTAGAGCGATGGCACACAAAGGCCCCATGATTTTGGAGTTGACGAGGGCAGTCGTTCAGTGGGGCAGATGTGGCGTTCACCAGTGCCTAGGTTTTCTAGAGGCGAAGTTTATGAGGGCATATGCCTCCCGTGCTCAGGTTATCTTGTATGCAAACTAGTGGGAGTATACAATTGCTGGGGTACGAGCTTTCAGGGGTTTGAGTTTGCCGTCTATTTTGGGGTTTAGATTAGGTTGCTTTATCATTTTTAAGGTTGCAGCTTGCTACAGCTTGGGTGCAGTGAGGTTTATGCTTGCACGGGTTTAGGCCTGCTAGGGGTTCGACCTGCTATGGCATGGCCGATGTCGTAAGCGTTCCGTGCACTGTGATTGCCACTGCACCGCTACAACAGCTGCTGTTGTTTCTGCTGTTGGTGTTGAGTGGGTGCTGCAGGCATGCTGGATATTGAGAACTGCCTGGCGGGGAAGAGTTGGTACATTTATTGCCGAGACAACGTACGTCTCGCAGTACTGCTGCAGCGTCTGCCCGTCCTGCTTTTCCCAACCTGCTGCTGCCAATTACTGCTAATTTGCTATTACTAGTCTGTTGCTGTCCCCTGGACGAGGAGTTGCTTCTGAAGAGGAGCAGCGAGTGGTGTCTGGTGTCTGGTCCACGGCAGTTACTCCTGGCGCTTCGGGGGATTTTATGTTTCACGCCTGCATTTGGTCAGGGGCTGAAGAATGATTACTGTTTGTATGCTACACTGGTCTCTGTTATTCTTCCATTGACCTGTCTGCTGCCAACGCATATTTTGTTTCGATGTCGCTCCATGCCGGTTCTCGGCCGTTGTTGTATATCGCGCCCCTTGAGTGGGGCTCCCGGTGACTTCGGCGCCTCCTCGCCGGATCCGCTGCAGCTGTGAGTGCTTGTCATTTTCGTTTCTTTTTTACGCTGCTGCTTCTGCGGAATCTATGCAGATCCTCAGACCCCTGAAGGGGGATCGCTACGCCTACCTTTTTCTCACGCCAGTCTTGGACAGCCCAGAGCTGCCGGATGCCGTGAAGACTTCTTACAAGTCGGTGATTGCAAGACCCATGGATTACGGCACCATCTGGGTATGTTACGCTTGTGACAACGGCTGCAGCATCTATGTTCTTAATCTTTGCTGAGGCAGTCTGGCTGGAAACGTGCCCTTATGCTTGTGTTTGCACACGTTTCGCAGACTAAGCTTACTGCCAGGGATTACCACCACCCTTTGGAGTTCTTCGAGGACATGTTTCTGGTGAGCTGCAGCAGCTGCTCTAGTGGAACGTGTGCTGAGAAAAAACAGAGCAAGGTATAAGCCGCTGTTGCAACAGCGGGATGTCCATGTAGCTCCTGGCGTTGCCGCTGTTGTTCATCCTGTTTCAGGTGTATTCAAACTGCATGGCTTTTAATCCCCCCAACGACCAGCAGTGCGGCTGGTTGCATCGCGTGGCAGAGAAGAGCCGAGACAAGTTCGTAGAAAGGTAAGGCACGGACGTTTGGCCGTCATTCCCAATTATGTCCACCTGTTGACACTGCACTACAGGAACACTGAGGCTGCATACGCTTCTGCAGGTGGCGTCGCTGGGTAGTGCGCATCTGGCGCGCTTTTGCGCAGCATAACGCAGCAGCAGCGGCAGCGCCGCCTCCCGTGCTGGAGAATGCTGAAGCAGCCAACGCTGCAGCAGCAGTAGAGTCAGAACCCGCTGTTGCTGCAGGACTGGCTGCCGCTCGCGCCGAGCTTCTGGAGCGGCGGCATTCCCATCCAGTGTTGCCTTTCGCGGCGCCACCTCAGCAACTGCAGCAGCAAACAGACATCTGTCATGCCCCACTGCAGCACCCCCAGTTGCAGCACCCGCCAGCGCAGCACAACCAACGTTGCCCCGATAAGGCTCAGGACCCCTCGGCGGTGGCAGCAAGCGCAGCTGCTGCCGCCAAGGATCCCAAGTACAGGTGTGTGCATTTGCATGGGGCGCTAGAGATTGTCTGCTATTGAAGGTCGGTACGTGGTGCTGCACATATTGTTGGGTTGGTGTCTTTGACGTTTGTAATGCTGCAGGGCCCTAGTCGTTGACCTGCTTGGCGAGGACGCACTGGAAGATGCAAGCAACAGCTCCTTAGATAGGGCGGCCACGACGCAGGAAACATTGCAGCAGCAGCTTCAACAGCTGCAGCAGCAGCAACAACTGCTCCAGCATGAACATTTGCAGCTGCAGCAACAGCAGCTGGAGATGCAGGAGAAAGAGCAGGCACTGGCTCGTGTATCGGCAGCAGGCGAAGGCCCTGTTCACTGCGAGAGCCCTGCCAACTTAGGGGTTCCTGGATCAAGTGATCTTCAGCAGCATCAGCAACAGCAGGAGCAGCTGCTGCAAGCCATCGATCCAGTTGCTGAGCACACTGACGCTGCTGCTTCTACGGGGTTGGTTGCTGGAGCTACCGCTGGCAACGACACTGCAGTCGAGCAACAGCAGCATGGAGATGCAGCGGCTGCAGCTGGGGATGTCACTGGAGCAGCGGAGGGCAGAAAACACAAGAACAAAAAGCAAAAGCACCAAAAACATATGCAGCGAACCCAGCAGCAGCTGCAGAAACAGGAGGCACAGAATGTGCAGCTGCCGCAGGAGGCGTCTGCAGGCGTCCAGTTACCCAGCAGTGGTCTGTTAGAGACTCAAGACCAGGCCGACTCTGGTGCTGTTCCGGGATACCATGCTGCAGCAGGAGTAGAAGAAGCGACACCATCACCAGCAGCGCCTGCAGCCTTTGCAGCAGCTCCACCAGGGTGCCCACAGGTGGATTATCCAGCCGGTCTTCGCGGGGCTGTTGTGGTGCCTGCTGCCGTAACCGATGCACCCCCTTTTCCTGTTTCTGTCTCACCTCAACAAGCAGCGGCAGTAGCAGCGACTCTAGCAGCAGACGCAGCGGGGAGCTCCCTCTTACCCAACACTTCCCTAGGAGATTCCCCTCGGCTCTGTGACATAATTGAGGCTCCCCCAGCCGAGATTCTGAAAGCCATGGGGGTCAAGGAAGTACCTGCCCGTCCCATTGCTACTCCGGTTCCTGCGGCTGCTTCCGCTGTGCCTGTTGCTGCGCCGGTGTCTGCTACTGATGCAACTCTAATCAGTTTGCCGCCAGCGGCCGGCACCACTGCTGAGGCATCTGCAACGTGGCTGGCAGGGCCAACCCCGTCGCAGCTGTCTGCTGGCCCAGCTGCTGCTGCTGCTGTAGCAGCACCACCAGCAGCAGCCACAGCCACAGGAGGTGTGAGAGGCCGTGCTTGTGTGGAAGGCTCATCGTTACCACCACCTGGCGATGAGGTGATCGCTGGAACCCTACAAACGCAACATTCTACAGCCTTCTACGACATCCAGCAGCAGCATCAGCTTCTACACCTGCAAACGCAGCAGTCAAGAGAGGACTTGCTTCCACCGAAGCTTCGTATATTATTGGAATCGACGCGGAAGAAGGGACCACCTCCTAGGCTCCTGTTGCTGCCTTGGAGGGGCAGAGGCAACGGCCCTATCCCCGAAGGCTATGCCGTAAGCGTTCCCGTAACCACTGCAGCAGCGGCAGCCGCATCAACAATATCAGCACTTACGTGCCACTCTTGCAGTGTCCCTTCCCAGTAGCGCATTTTTGTTTGTTCGCAGAGCCGTCTTCCGAGTACATCCTGTGGTCCCAAAGCTGCAGTTGGTGTTTGTGCTGCTGCTGGCACCACTGAAGCCACAGCAGCAGAACCGACAGGATCCGCCAGTGCATCTGATCGCAGCGTGAAGAGAGAAACGACACAAGGAGACTCTGTGGCAGCTTCTGCCGAGATTGAGAGAGCAACAGAAGAAGCGCCACCTCCAGAGGCAGCAGTGTCTGATGTTGCCGAGAAGACCAGCAGCAGCAGAGAGCAGAGATCCAAGCTGTCTTTGAGGCTGCGGAGTAGCTGTACTAGCAGGCGTTCAACACCATTATCGAACAAGGCCGTGCCTCGCAATGTATTTTTTGTTGGAGATGAGGATCCAGAGACAGAGGGGACTCTGGGGGCAATGTGCGTGGATAATGAAGGGGAGATTGCAGCAACAACAGCAGAAGCAAAACCCCCATTGCCTGCAACACCTGTTACAGCGCGGGACGCAACGCAGACGAAAATGACTCTTGCAGCAGAAGCAGCACAGGCGGCAGCAGTTCAAAGCACCAGCACCGCGCATCTGCTGAGGCTGCCATCCCGTGTCAGTCTGCTGCCGGAGGATGTAGATATACTCAAGGTTCACGCCGGGTAGGACTTTGCTGTTAGGCTGCCGCTGTTGGTGCTAGGCTGCTTCTGGCGCTGCCAGTGTGCTTTTGTTCGTGCTGTTACTGCAGCGTGGATCAACGTTTTTATTAGCTGCCGATAAAATAAGTAAATATAATAGGCGTATTATCCAGCCGCACCGTCCAGTTACAGCAGCATTTGCACCAGCTGTGAGCGAAACCCCATATTTCTTGTTACAAAACAGGTTTTTCACTTTTTTCTGTTTCTGCAGATTGCAGCAGTGCGGCTTCGTCTCCCATGCACTGTCTCGCTGTTGCAGCACTCGGCGCACCTGCAGTAGCATCCGCGGCAGCAACATCAACAACAATTGCAGCAGCCGCAGCAGCAGCGGTTGCGCCGATTGCGAGGTGTGGCTGCATCGGCAAACTGCCCGCATTCAGCCAGTAGGGCCTCTGACGACGATTTTAGGAGACACAGCAGACTGCAGCTGCCCGGTCTCCGTCTCGGTGCTGCGTTGTGTCAGGCTCGGTACCACTGCTGCCAATGCTGCTGGTGCGGCGCCGCTGCTGCTGCACTTGAAGCTTCAGGGAGCTGATGCGGCAGCTGCGGCACTGGCACTCAAGGGAGAGTACCTGGTTTCTTCATACTTACAGCTAGCAGCAGCAGCTACTGCAGAAGGAGGGGATGAAAACGCCCTTACCTTAGGCGGTCTGAGTCATCGTCCTGCTGCCGCTACTGCGCCTGGCGCTGCATCTGCTAGTGGTTCTGCGGGCGTTGCTGTGGCCAAGCGCAGCTGCTGGTGTTACGCACGACCGCAGAAGGGGCAGGAGAACCGAGGTTCTTTGTTGGCTGGGCGGTCTGTCTTCAGTGTCGAGCGTCAAGCAATTAGGTGAGCCATAGAGTTGTTGGCTTCAGGGGAGGTGTTCGTACACCCCGGGGGCAGCCGGCCCTGCTCATTTGACTTTGTTGCAAGGGCTCGTACACCGTTAGGGGACACCCCTCTTCGTGGATCGGCCCGGTGCATCCTTACATCCGTCGTCACGCGACCGCCGCTCCTGTTGCTTGTGTTGGTGTTGATGTGTGTCTATTGCAGGAACCTTCCGAGGCGTCTCCTGGAAGAGGCGCAGCAGAAGAAGCAACGGCGAGGGGGGATAGCGGACGGCTGTTTGCTTGGTGAACTGTGGGGCTCAGCCACACAGAAGCCGTTTGGAGAGGCGTTTGGCGGAGGGTTGCTGCAGGTGGTGTTGCGTGCTGCTGCATCCGGGGGTTCAGGAGATGCACTTGGCAGCAGCTGTGGCAGCGGCTGCAATCGCCTTGCCTGCACGAACGAAGAGTGTTTGTCTGACGGGCTCCGTTTCATTGAGGTAGGTTGATGGCGGGAACGATCGGAACGATCAGCAGCGACCGCAGCTGCTGCTGTAGAAAACCGCTGTGGCTGCTGCTGGTGGTGCAATTCCCCGGCGTAAGGATTGTTACATATGCATATGCATTTTTCGTTGCATCTCCGCTGTTTGGTGGCACTTTGCTGTAGGATTTGAACATGTGGGCTGCTGCGCTGCCGTCGGAGCTGTTGCTGCCAGTGCAGCAACAGAAGCAACAGCGACATCGCATACTGCGGCTTCCAGCATTGGATGTTGTGTTGCTGCACTCGGAACCCTTAGGCCTGGTGACCCTTTCAAAGCCTCATGCTTGTAGCAGCAGCGCGCCCCCTAGTGCGGGTGAGAGTGCGGCTGCTGTATACCGTGCCGCTGATGGACTCCGCAGCAGTAAGGTAGAGCTCCCGTTGCAGTTGAAAACCGAGGTGCCCTCACAGACGGCGAACCGCAAGAAGAGGGCTTCGGGCGACTTTGACTGTGGGGAGACGGACACAAGTAGCAGCGGGTGCTGTTGCTGCTGTTGCTTTCTAGCTAATGCTGTAGTTCAACCCGCTGTTGAGCCTCTGCAGGCGGCACTCTGCTTGGGGTGAGGTCGGAAGCCTCCCACTGATTTCGGCGGACTTCCAGCTGCAGTACATGGCCACTCCAGCTGCAGTGAACTGCTATTGTGTGTTTATTGTTTTGTTAGAAGCCTTCCAATGAGGTAGGATAGGTTCTGGGCTCCCTAACGCAAGCAGCCTACGCACACTCGAAGCCCTGCAGCTCGTTCGCACCAGGGTCGGTAACGGAACCAACCCCGCATTGGTTGATGAAGCAGGACAGTTTTGCCTTGGGCCAAGGGTTTGCTAAATTGAGTTCCAGAATGAATGCTAAGTTCTGCCTCTCGGGGCGGAGACATTGTCGGCAGAAGTATGCCCAGAAGCACAGAGACTGCTGTGTTCGCCTTATTCTGCGTACACGCGTCCACACCAAAGGTGCGGGACTGCTAGGCACAGTCCGCAGTGCCACCACCAACAGCCCCCCTTTGCATTTTCATTTACTACAAGGGCATGACCCTGCCTGCAGTTTGCAGTAAAGGCTACCGCAGTCAAATCCCCTGCAAGCGGAGCAATGCGCTCTCTGCAGTCTCCCAACGGTGCGCATGCAACCGAACCCTAGATGTTCTGCTTGGTAAGCAGCAAGGAAGCACAGTAACGGAGGAACTGTTGATGAAGCTGCAGACATCTCGACCTACTTCGCAGCTGCACTAAGCAGTCACTCCCCTGAATTGTGAGTGCTGGGGCAGAAGTTTGTGTACTTGCAAGCACGGGCGTACGGACGTGTGCATAGCGTCCAGAGCATCGTAAAGTCTAGCCACAAGCACACCCTCATGCTCTTCGACGTGTGTGACTGCATGCATAACATCTAGACATAGCGCCATCTCTATGGGACACTATCAATGAAGCAAAATGCAAGACTTTTGGTCGCTGAATTGCTGCTGCTTGAGGCCAGCAGCAACGGCATGTCACTGCGCCAAGCACGTTTTCTGCTGCTGATACGAATGATAGTGTTGCTGTGATAGTTGCCACAGCAGCTACCGCTACTCGCTGCTTCCGGCGAGCCGCTGACTTTATCGTTGGGTTTCGGGGGAGAGGGACGTTAGGAAGACCCAGAATGTTCTAGCAGTTACCCCAGTTCTGTTAATTGCTACAAAAGGTGGAATGGCACTCAATAAGTTCAGTGGAAGACGAACTTGGGTTGTTGTGAAGCAGTGCTCGTTGCTTGGGGCCCCCCAGCGGCCGCCGCCTGCTGCTTTCCGGCGACGGCAGCGGGTTTCAGCTCGTCGCTTGGATATGTCTTTGGTATACTTCATTTTTTGACAAGCCCCTGAGAAAAGGGTTTCGTTGGGCTCCGCTGCTTGATCAAGAGACAGTGTGTAATACTCGCCGCTGCTGCGCTGCAGCTTCTAGACCCCTCCTGAGCGCAGCGCTACCGCTGCGCTTAACAGATTTACAGCTACAGCAGCACCCGTAATTCGCTGTAACTACGTTTCTGCTTGAACTGTCTCTATTCGATTGAGAGGAGCCCATTAAAACTGGTGGTGCGGCGGCGCTGCTGCAGGGAAGTCGGAAGAGCTGCTGCTTAGGGAAGGGTGGATCGCCACTGAGATGTCTACATTTTTGCCAGGGTCAACTGGGAATATTAAATGCCAGCTGATACTCCGCAGAGCAGAAGCAGTAGCGTCACCGACAACGCCTACGCACACTTGGAAGCACAGCATTGCAGTAGCAAGGAAGCCAGACATCAGCGCTGCCTCCGTGAGGAGGGCCATATAGTTGTTGCTATTTACACTACAGCCGCAATTGCACCTGCGACCATCGCGTCACCAGAGGAGATATACTATGGAGCGGAGGGATAAGCAGAGACAGCAGCAGCCAGAGCCGCCTCAGGAAAGGCCGCTGCAGCACGTTTCATCTGCTGGAGAACTTGCTTGTGGCCGTTCACCTGGCGAGCGTCATGGTCCCGCGTCAGAGGCTTCTCCTTCGGCAGTATCACCAACAGAAACCGGAGAAGAAGCAGCAATGCCAGAGAAATGCAACAGAGAGATACTGCTACGCGACCGGCGTCAGCAGCAGGCGTTGTTGACGCCTCTTTCCGGTGACCCTAAGTGTCCTCTGCTTCGAGATCTGCAGCAACAGGAGCTGGTGCGACAGCACACCTTTGATGACACCATCAGACCCAAGCAACTCTCCTCAGGGGCCCTTTCCCTCTTCTCGCGCGCGGCCTCAGATGCCCAACACCCGACTGCACACGCATCTGGGAGGTGGAGACAGGTTAGACAACCCGAGGATTGCCGCTGCTGAAGCGGCTACTGCAGGTTCTGCTCCTAGGCCTGCAGCCGAACCTGGAGATGATTGATGCGGGGAATGGCGTCAGTGGCCCTGCTGGTGGTATTGCTGTAGTTCCTGCTGTTTCCTTCAGCTGTTGCTGCCCTTGCCGGTGCTGCAGTTGCTGCTGCTGTTTTGCTTCACTTGCTGCTGTTGCAACACCTGTTGTCAGCAGTTTTGGCCGTAGCTCCTGTCCGCTGCCCCTCAGCCCCAGCGTACCTGGCAACTGCAACAATAGCTGAAGCAGCAACAGCAGAACAAGCAGCAATGAGGGTCTGTGTAGAACGCTTTTGGCGTCGCCCAGTTGTATGTATTCTCAGGTATCTCTCTCCAAGGCGGAAGAGGAGCTGCTTGCTGCGGGCCTCACCACAATGGAAGACCTCAGCCCAGAACAGGCGGCTTCCATTGCTGCAGAAATGCGAGCCCACGCCAGGGAGCAGCAGCAGCTGAAGCAGCAGCTGCAGATCAGCGGAGCCGTAAAGTCCGTTACACCAGCCGGGCTGCATCCTCTGCACGTCGACGTGAACGTTGCTCCAGCTAGTGCTACTGCTGCTGCCTCTGGGAGGTGGGGGACGTCAGATGGCTCCACTAGCCTCCGAGAAGTTCGTTCTGGGCAGCTGCATGGGGAGACATCAGATGATGAAGGAACAGCAAAGGAAGCAGCCTCGCGGAGCATAGCCAACCAAGATCAGCAACGCCAACAGCAGCAGCCGCAGCAGCAGCATGAGGGCGAGTCCGAGGAGCAGACGTGTGAGCGGATTGCAGCCTCGATCCGTTTCCAGGCGGAGGCAGACCTCAACAAGCGCCGTGCAGAGTGAGCTTCCCTCCGGCTGCACATGTTGTGACTACCACGTCTAAATCGAATATATTTGTTCTGCTTGTAACATGCATGGTGCTCCTTCCCATTTGTTACATTAAGTCTTGTTTTCTGTTGCCGGATTCTGTGACACCATGCCCACTATGTGGCTCGCGGGCATAATCCGCCGCTTGCTGCGCGCCTGCACTTGCGTCGTGGGTTTCTTGTTCCTCTTTAGTAGCATATCCGCTGTTGCTTTCAGCCATTTCATTAATTTCTCATTTACGGGTCATTACACGCTAGTGCCAGCAGCAGCAGCAATAGTCGCAACAGCAACGGCGGAAATAGCAGCATTGCAACAAACAGCATTAGCAAAGGCAGCAGCAATGCCAGCAAAGGTAGAAACAGCAGCAGAGGCAGCAGCAAAAATAAACAGCAGCAGCAGCAGCAGCAGCCGTATGAATACTCTAGTGGTTGCTCATGTGCATTTTGTTCAGGATGGCCGCTTTGCGAGAGGATGCTGAACGTCAGCTGTTGTCTCTGCAGCTGCTGCCGCCTCAGCACGAGCGTTTGGCATCGTTGCCTGCGTCGTTTAGAGAAGCTCTTTTTGGGGTGTTTGTGTGCCTCTGCTTGCGGCATATTGAAGAGTACGTGATCCGATGTCTGTGCTGCAAGGCAACTGCTGCAGCTACTGCTCTTGAGAACTCTTGTGCAGTTTTGACCCTCTGTATGTGCCTCTCTGCCGTTTCTGTCTTCGTGTCTTGTTGTTGTGCTGCTCTCCCCTGTGTGCGGCGCTGTCTCCGTCCAGGTAGACGCCTGCCTAAGTGTGCCCCTTCTCTGCCTCTGCTGCTGCTGCAGGTGTGATGAAGACTTTCGGGGGGAAATAACGACATGGGCTTTGGGTCTCCTGGATGCTCTAGCGTCTCCTCACTTGCTGCATTTGGGAGCGCATATCGCCAACTGCCTCAGCAAGCCGATTGCTTGGCGGGAACAGCTACAGAAAGATGGAGTTCGGGTCGGTGCTGCTGCTTCATTTGCCGCTGATGCTTCCAGTGTGGCAGTTGCGCCTGTCGCTGTTGCTGGTGCTGCTGCTGTAGGCGGTCTTCATGGCAGCAGCGGATGCTAGGGCCCCTGTTATTTGCTTCTCTGAGTTGCGGGTTTGCCAGTACCTGCTTTTCGGGTTGTCTGGGGGTTCCGTGCCTCGGGAAGCAACAGCTAAGCGTGGCGTGTCTGCTCTGTTTCTCGTGCGCGCCAGCAGTGGCAGTGGAAGGTGTTCCATTAGTTGTGGATGCTGTTTTGCTGCGGCTGTGGTTCGTTTGCAAGGCAAGCGACATCGTTACATTGGACCCGCTCATTCACAAGATGGAAGCGTTCTTCGCAGAGAAGCAGGCAGAGACAGATGAGCTCTTCCGCAGCGTGCAGCTCCGCCTCAGGGCCAGCCGCTCGGCAGAGTCCCCCGCTGACGATGCCCTGCGAGAGGCTCCTGACGCCCCCTGCAGCGGTAGCAGCGGTAGCAGTAGCAACACAAGTAGGAATAATATCACGAAGGGGAGCCACTACACCGGTGTCACCGGTAGCACCACAAGCAGTAGCAGCAGCAGTAGCAGCACGGAGTACTCGCATGGCCCGAACTGGGAGGATGCAAGGCGCGGCTCCACCCTGGGGGTTGGAGGCTCTGCTGCTGAGGCGTCGCCTGAGCAGCGGCAACACGAACAGCAGCAGATAGAGCATCAGCAACCGGTAGGGGACACAGATCCCAGAATGCGCGCGCTGTTGCAGCCACCACCTACACAACCGGGAATTATGAATGAACAGCAGCAGCAGCTGGACGAGTCGCAAGTGCAGCAGCAGGGGGACTTCTCCGCAGTGGATGGCTGCATGGAAACCCATGCAGAGGTCAAGGGTGAGCCTTGCTGCCACAGAGCAGTCAACGCTGCAGCCGCTGCTGCAGAGGTGGCTGTAGAAGGCGAAATTGGCAACAGCCAACAGCCCGGGGGCGAACAACGCACTGCAGGGGGAGCGGATGGTGGAGGACTGAGAGGCCCTGCGCAGACGACAGTGCAAGGTACTGCTGCTATAGCAGTGTACCAGGAGCACCAGAGACCGCAGGAGACGTTCGACGACCCGGCAAAGCCATTAGCTAACTGGGAGGAGGGCCAGCAGGAGCAGCAGAAAACACGAGAGCAAAAACTGGAGCGGAACCAGGAAACACAGCCGCAGGATGGGTCTCCATCGGAGCAGCAGTTGCTGCAGCAGAAGCAGCTGCAGCAGGGCCAGGAGCTGCTGCGTAGGGGCGGCGGCTGCACACACGTTGGTGAGCAGCAAGTGACAGACGAAGATGAAAGTGACGCCGATGCGCCTTCCTATGCGCGTGGCTCCCTACAGCAGCAGCAACAGGGTGAGGATGAGGTGCAGGAGCAGCAGCACGGACAAGGAGACTCGTCTGAGGCATGCAACTCGTCTGACGACGAACGAGGTTTGTTTGAAGGAGGGGCTGTTCCCTCATCATTGTCCATGTGGGCGTCGGAACCGCCGGCATACCGCGTGGTGTTCTTGAGGGAATTGACGACTGCCTTGGTGACAAATGGAACATTCGATGCAAGGATACAAATGCTCCTCGACAGGTTTGCACACGAGCCTCTCCTGCGCCAACTGATGTTGCTCAGGCGACTTTGCTGATGGTGCTATGCTGGTGCTGGTATCCATACATGGGAACAATTGGTGTTGGCACTGTGGCACCAGTTGTTGCAGCGTTGTTTGGAGCACTGCTTCAAAGGCTCTTTTCAGTGCCCCCCCGGGTGCTGCTGTTTCTGCTGATCCAGCTGCTGTGTTGTTGTGGCTGCTGTTGCAGACGGTGTTTCTTTACGTGTTTCTCCATCAGACTTCCACGCTGTCTCATGGGTGCTGCTGCAGAGTTGCACTGCTGGGGCTTGTGTGACATTCATTTGTGTCGTGCTGTGCTTGTTGCTTTCAGATTGGCAACAGAACTACGCATCAACCCTTTGCTCCTCATTCGTATCGAAGAGAACCTCGCGGCCGACCTCTTGTCAATACTGCAGGTGAGGACCTGCTGCACGAACGGCACAAACACAGCAGCAATAGCGGTGGGACCACCAGAACTAACAGGGGCAGCAACTTGCAGGCAGGCGTGCAGTTGACAGGTGGGAGCACCGTGGAGTCGCTGCTGACACTTTCGCATGCGTAGCCACAGCAGCGGCATGAGAGATGCAACAGTCGCCCTCGTTCTTGCCTTTACGTTGCGTGCCAAAGGCAAATACCAAGGAGGGCTCGAAGCAGAAGACGTGGAGGCGCCTCAAGATAGCCGGTAGGTCTCATGGTGGTCTTCCTGTGAATGTTTTTCGTGCGCCTTTGTACTTCTATGTTATCTCGCTGTGGTGTTTTTGTCTCTGCATAGTCCTGTATTCTTCTCTGTCTCTGGCCTGGCCCCCGGTGATGTAACCGGGCGTGGGTTCCGGTGCATATCCGCGCGCTGTGTCTAAGGCACCTCTCTTGGTCTCTGACTGCATTGGAATGCATGCGCTGCTGCTGATGATGATGGTTCAGGTGCTGCGGTAGGCGGCGGAGTGCTGCTTGCACTGACTGCTGGATTGGCTGCACCGGGGATTGCTGCTGCTGTGGCGTCTCTTGGCTCACTTCCCCTCTCAGCATTCCTGGCTTCGGCAGGGGGAATGGCCGCACTCGTCTCGATATTTGGGGCAGGTGGTGCTGGTGAGCATAATGAGACTATTCCTTGTGCTGCTACAGCTGAAGGCGCTGCATTTGCTACTGGCTGGGTACCGGCATCTGCTGCCGCAGCTGCTGCTGTTGGCGTGGCAGCTGCCATGGTGTTGCAGCGTTTCCTGCAGCAGCTCATCCTGCTGTATCCGCTTCTGAGTGTGTTTTCGTTGTTGCTGCCGTGTGTCCACTTATGGCGTCGAACACGGGCAGGAATCAGTTTGCTGCCGTTACTGCTGCTACTGCTGCTGCGTTTAGGCTTGACAGGGTGGAAATACAGCCGACGTATTGCCAATATAAAGATATTTGAGTTCCTGATGCTGAACGGCCGCAGCCCTTCCTCCCTTCGAGTTGGGATCGGTGTCAGCGGATATCTCAGGGACGACGACGATGTCACCTTACCCTGGGTGTGTGTTACGGCAGCTGTTAGTACTGTTGTAGGAGCTTCTCCAATTCGTTCTGCAGCTGCTTCTGTAGATGGTACTTCGATTGTAGTGACTGTGGGCGCATTATCTACAGCTGCGCCAGTGTGTGAGGTCAATGACAGCTGCGTATTGGGGTTCAGGCAATAGTTGCGGTTGCCCGCACTTGCTGCAGGTGCTGTTGCTGTTGCTGTGCTGTTGACTCTGTTTGGTTCGACTCAGGTCTGCTCTTTCCCCAACCCGCGCTGCGATTTGCATGCGCTGAAGTGGGAGCCCCACGTGTTGAAGGCGCTGGGTGGAATGGTCATCAAGATGGTGTCTCAGGCGCGTGGTTGCCTCTGCATTGCTCTGCCGCTTCTGTGTAAAGATTGTCTCCCATTCCATTTATGTGTATCCTATGTGCCCCTATGCTCCCCTGTTTGTCCCTGTGCATGCGCTCCTCCTCATTTGAATGTTTTATGCCTCCCTGTGTCGGCGAGCCGATGGCTTTTTTTTTTCCCACGTGTGAGGGTGGTGTGCCGTCTTTTTGTATATGCTGGGGCTGAGTTGCATCTTTGTTATTTTTTGCGTTTCTTCTTGCTGGACATCAGTTGTTCGTTATTGTTCAAGATGTCCCTGCAGCTGCTGTGTCTGTTTCTTTTTGTGGGTGCAGGACTTTGCCGTGAGCGCTTCAAAGTTCTATCTGCAGTACACTGTCCTGGGAGGCCTCACATTTGCCCTCTTCTGGCCCATTGCCCTTATTCAATACGCCGCCGGCCTCGACAACACGTGGATGCTCTGCCGAGAACGGGCGCAGCAGGCAGGCAACATCCTGGCTGACGCCGTATCCGACAAAGCTGTCAGCAACGCCGCCTGCTACTGCTGCTGTTGCATTTGCTGTCGTTCCTGCTGCACTCGCTGCTGTTTCGTGTGATGCTGGCGTTTGTTGTTGCCGCCGTTAAATATTTTCCATCCACGGGGGTGCTGCTGCTTCTTGTTGTGCCCGATGCTGCTGCTGGTGCTGCTGTCAGTGGCAAAGCGATTGCTGCCATTACTGCTGCTGCCAGGTGCAGCTGAGGACCCACACAGGACTTCTGGAGTGCTCATTGATGTGCAGGCAGTGGGACAGAGACCCGTGACGCTCGCGGGGTATAGTATGGGGGCGCGTGTTATATTCTACTGTTTGCAGGCGCTGTGGAAGAAGGTAAGTAGCATGTGATGCTGCTGAAATGTGTGCACAGTGACAATGGTAAAGCAGTCATGCTGCCCCTTGCCATTTCGCTCCAGATGTTACTGCACGGCGTTGATGCTGTGCGCCTGTCCCAGCGGTGGCCGCTGCATTAGCTGCTGTTGCCTGCTTCTACAACTTCCTCTGCTGTTCGCCGTTCACGTGCTACTGTTGTACTTTGCAGCGTAAGTTCCACTGCGTACATGACGTGGTCTTAATGGGCCTACCGGCTTCTATGAACGCGGCGCAGTGGCGACAGGCGCGGCAGGTGACTTCAGGAAGGTTGGTGAATGTCTACTGCCGCACAGACTGGCTGCTCGCCTTTCTGTACCGATGGATGGAATTCAGACTCCAGGTACGCAACCTCCACAGCTAACCAGCCAGCCAGCGAACTACCTTCCTCGGCCACCTTGCTACCTGTCCGGTAACAGCCTAGCGAGCTAGCTGGCCCCTGCACCTCCAAGGGGAATCTAGCAGCGACTCACCGTTAGAGGACAGGGCGGCCTTCCTGTGATCTTGGGCACCCCGCGTAGCCTGCTTAGCCCGCAGCGTGGGGCGTGCTTGTGCGGGCTTTGGGCTGCATGCATGCATGCATGCGGCGCCTTTCAGGTGCGGCGCCGGTGTGTTTTCAGGTGGCGGGCCTAGCCCCCGTGACATCTGTGCCGGGTGTCGAGAACGTCGACGTGACGGGTCTCGTCAAGAGCCACGCGCACTACCCCGAGAAGGTCCCGCAGATTATGTCCTTCATCTCCATCGAAATGTAGCCCCTTGCCGCAGCCGGCACATGTAGGGCAACTTGCTAAGCAGTGCCATATACCTAGTGCTGGCTAGCCTACTTCTGTCAAGCGGTGCTAAATAGTCGGTGTTGCTGAGCTAGTGCCGGCTAGCCAATGCTATTTTACCAGCCCTAACTAGCGAGTGCTAGCTCGAGCTACTCATGGCCTTATGACTGGCTAGCCAGTGGCTAGGGCGCTACGTGTTTGCTGCGTGGGTGTGTGAATTTGACTTTCACATCTAATAGTAAACTATGCATAGCTGCATCTGCTTGGCTCCAAGCCTGCGCTCGGGTGCTGTTTGCGCCACACGGCAACTTAAGGCTCGAACACGCCTGCGTCTTCTTTGAATTCGTATTCCGAGGACCGCCGGTAATCCTGGCACCAGAGTTGAGCAACGCTTGGACGTATGCTTCAGGCAAGCACTTACTTGTCGTACTGCTGCAGCTGCTGCTAACATAGATGGTCGTGCATGGCAACTGTAACTCTTGGGGCCGCGTAGAGGTGCCCCCAAGGGGTGGCCGCGGTCGCTCCTGTGGGAGTGGTGCAATTTACTACTATTGTGTTGCTGCTGCAGCAACACGCGCGGCAGGATCGTTTGCTGCAGAGAGTGCAGCACAAGTCTCTCCAGCAGTCTCTGCTGCTGCACGCCGTGCCGCAAGTTTGTTTCTGTGGGCATCAGAGATCGAGCGACGCTGCTGCAGTTGGCTGCCGTACACGCGGCAGTAGTGACGAAGGTACGGGTCCTGCCAGGAAGACACCCCACCAGCAAAACCTGTTCATGCTGAGCCCTTCATTCACACTTTGCAGCCCTTAGCAGCATCAACAACCTTGGCATATACAAAGGCATTGCGAATAGAAGCAGATCCACTGATGTACGCGCCAAAGCTTCGCTGCAGCGGCATCAAGCCAGGAACAAAAACAGAAAAAGTAGCAGCAATGTGAAACCTATGTATGTTTTTGATTACCTTTATGCCAAAAAGGCACACTGTTAGGCCGACTCTTTCCTTCTCCTGTGGTGTCAAGTCCGCGAAGCGCCTACCCACCTCATCCACCAGTGCCTACAGCAGCAACAGCACGCAGACACACTCACCAGCGTAGCAGCCGCCCAAGGTTTGTGTAGCTGCACAGGCAAACCAAGAATACGACACAACTAATGCACCTCGGAGCTCTACCGCACGAACAAACAGTTTCAAAGCCACACACAAGCACCAAGTGCATAACACAAAACTACACCACAGCTCGCCTTCAAAGCCGCCGAACGTTGAGCCTTGTGTGCCGCCTCCGCAGGCAGCAGCTGCACCAGCAGAAGTGCCCTGCATACATCAGCAGCAGCGGGCAACAGTGAAGCCCCCACTTCCGATATTATAAGGCCCACACTCCTCACAAGGCTCTCAGCTGCAGCCTGCAGCAGCGGCGCAGCCGCTGCCCCTCCAACTACTGCTGGAGCCAACACATCCCTCAGCAACTGGAACAGGGACTGCTGTTGTCGCTGCTGCAGCGGATGCTGCGCGTTCTTCCGAGAAAGCCGCAGCAGCAAGGGCTGTAACAACACCCTTTCTGCTGCTGCTGTTGCTGCACCCACAGTTTCCATCAGCTGCAGTATATCAGCAGTAGGAACCTCCCAGGGATTCAAAGGCACATACTGGAGGTGAGTTGAGGCAGCAGCCTCTGATGGAGCTGCTGATGCTGAAGCTGAATCGGCTGGGGGCTCATTTCGCTCTCGCTGCTCTTGCTTCAGCAAAGAGTGCAGTACCATCAACTGCTCCCTTGTCTGCTGCAGCATAAACAACAGCGCAGCCGCACCTGGCTGCTGCGTCAGATACGCAGCTCCCTCCGCTCGCCTCTCTTCCCCTTTCATAGCGTCTCTATGGTTCTCCTGATGCCTTTCCTGCCGGTACATTTCCTGCGGCTGCAGTCTCTGCTGCTGGTGCTGCAGCAGTCCTCGCTGCTGCTGGAGCCCCAGCTGCCGAGGCATGTGCGAAGCTCCGGCAGCAGCTGCTGTGGAGAGGACACTCATCAGCCGCCCCGTTTCCTTCGCGCTAAAGGCTGCTGCTGATGCTCCTGCTGCTGCTGTTGCTGTTGCACATGGGACTGATTGTCCTGCTGCTGCTGCTTCGTCCTGCCCCAAGGGAATGAACGCGTCCGCTGCCTCCAGCAACTCGACACTGGCCTTAGTTAGTTGCAGCAGCTGCTCTTGCTGCTGCTTTTGTTGCTGGTATTGCTGCAGTGCATCAGCAGCAAGCGCTGCAAGGCTTCCCACTGTGGCTTGCTTCTGAATTTTGTGCTCCTGTGGGCTAAAGCGCAGTAGGAAAGCAGTGGCGCTGCAGAGAAGCTCAGCGAGTGGCAGCAGCTGAACTAGTGTTCGCTGTTGATGTTGTTGCTGTGCTCGTCTTTGCAACAGCGGCTGGGCCTGCTGCACTAAGTGCTGCAACGCTGAGCAAAACACAGCAAACTCGTGTGGGGAAAAGCAGTTGATTGCCTCCGGTTTCATAGCAAATAGCTGCTGCTGTTGCTGCTGCTGCAACTCCAGTCGTTGGTGCTCCAGCTGCTCCTCTGGCAGAAGCCAAGTATCAATGCTCCGACGAACCAGTAGCTGCAGCAGCTCAATGCTGCAGCAGTTGCAAGTGGCGAAGACTGCAATCAAGTCTGCTGCTGCTGCGGGAGACAGGCACTGGATGTCATCAATAAACTCCCGCGTCAACGTTAGCAGCAAAGACGCAGATACCGGCCTCCCAGAAGGCAGCCTCTGCTGCAGCAGCAGCCTCTGCTGCACCGTGCTTCTCTCGAGCTGCAGCTGTTGCGGCAATGCGAAGTGCTGGCGGAAGAAAGGCACTGCTGCTGCTGTTGTTGTGTTGTATCTGCAGCAAATGAGGCGAAGAACCGCACCCAGAGACGATACCGGCAGCAAATCTCTCGAGTAGAAAATGCGGTCGCAGAGGCCCTGCCAAAAAGGGCTGTCGTCCCTTTCTGTTGCTGCGGCTGCTGCTGCCGAGCCAGTTGCTGCTGCTGCTGCTTCTGATTCCCGCCAGCGTGCTAGAGCAGCAGAAGCAACGGCTTCTAGAGAAAAAGCAGCAGCAAAGCCAGGGGAAACAGAGTCTGCTTCTGCTGCATCGCCGCTGAGAGACACAACATCTCTACCGGCAACCCCCAGTCCCTCTGGGGGCGGCCCTCCGGCAAGCTGCAGCAGCTGTGTGTCTTGGAGCTGATATAGCTGCTGTTGCTGCAGCTGCTGCTGACCAACAGCAGCAGCAGCAATACCACCATCCTGCGGAAGGAATGGAACTCCGCACGCAACACCTTTTGGGGGTGCGACGGCGGGAAGAGGTGGAATTGGCAGCGAATGTGGATGATGTTTGCTACGCTTTGCTGCTCGCCTCCGTTGAATGAGATGCTTCAGGTGTATAGCCAACGGAGAAGGAATGAAATCTCCTGCAGTGTTACTGTTGTGGCTGCTGCTCGGCAGCGAATTCAGGAACGGCTGTTGCTGCCGCAAACGGGGGATAATGAAGAGAGGGGCAAGGTCTGCAGATGCATGCACCACGCTGCGTCTCCTCGTGCGGCTGTTAAGGTATATTACGCGTGAGTCTGTACTGAATCTGTGGCTATTGCCGAGGTTGCTACTGCTGCTGCTGTGGTGTTCACAGTAGCAAGCACACATAGCCCTCTGCTGCTGTCTCCGCAAAAACCATGAACCCACTGTAACAGCGGTGAAGGGGGAACCTTGAATTATCATTCTCTAATGCATTGTTCTGTCTATTGTATCACCTACGTCGAAGACCGAGGCTACCGCCGCCGTCTGCTGTACAGGCAACAACTGCTGCTCGTAGGGTCACACCTCACAGTGTCCCACAGCTGCCTTCTTAAGTGTGATACTCCAAAACGTCAAAGATAATCATTGGTCTCTGTCACTGCTGGACCCACCGCAGTAGCAACACCGACCCCCAGAGTCTCACGTTCGATATCCGCTGCTGTATTTGTCTCGGTAGTTATAAGGGCAATCCGTTAGTTATCTGTGGTACCTTTCTCTTTTAGTTTAATTTAGCAGTTCTACTTAACCGGCCAGTGGTTGCATTGTCTGCATGCAGCAGCAGCAGCTTCACTGCTGCTGCCAGCGGCCGCTGCTCCCGCTCCGGAGGATATGTTACAGCTGCACGTCAGCTCGAGGGCTGGAGGGTTTAGAAGTCTCGTGTATTTCTTGCATAAAGAAAGTAGAACAACTAATGATTTTGCGAGCTGGTATAACAGTAGGGAAGGGCGTTTTTCTTCTTCGAGGCAGCACATTCACCCGTCTATCGCTTCAACACCATCAACAACACCCCGCAGTAGTTTTTGCTGCCCCAGTTTCACTTGCTACTGCGGAGGTTGCTGCATCCGCATTGCGTGCTGCTGCTACGGCATATACAGATCAAAAGCAGCACGAGTACTCCTGCCTCTCTTCCGCGTCCGCGAGGGCACAGAACACTCTAGTTGTGCCGAGGTTGCTATATCGTGGGAGAAGTGTGCTCGTGAGCAGGAGTAGCTGCACCAGCAGCAGCAGTTGCAGCAACAGAAGCAGCAGTGAGCTGATGCTGACAATGACAGCCCAAGAAGGTCCGACGCAGCAGCAGCTGCAGCAGGAGGAGACCCTTAAGGAGTCCCTAAGAAGTGCAGGTATCTCCTTCAAGGTAAGGGACGTCGCTGCTGCTACTACTGCGGGTTCTTGTGTCGGTGGTGTGTGTTCCGCAAGAAGTGAAGCAGTTGACCTTGTGCAGGATGCAGTGGTCGAGTTGCTGCTTATAGGGGGGCCAGAGAAAATTCCCTTCTCCGTACTGTTGGTGTTGTTGCCGTTTCGTGCAGGCACACAGACACCCGAAGGCGTGCACAGTGGAGGAGTTAATTACAGCTGTTGGTCACTTGGGAATCCCCGTATGCAAGAATCTTTTTCTGAAGGACAAGAAAGGCAGCTTGTTCCTCCTTACGGCTCTCCACGTAGGACCACACCCTGGACTCCGAACACAAAAGCCAAAGTCATGACAGCACACCCCATGTGGGGGGGCAACTGCAGGTCTACTTGACCCAGACGTATCCCACACTATGCCTAGCAGATTGCAGCGATGGAAGCTGCCGCTGCTGCTGCAGGGAGCAGCAAGTTCCATCATCATCAACAGCACCAACGCAGTAAATGCTGTTTGTGCATAGGACTCGCCGACCCCCCTGAAGGGCCTAATGATGAAGCTGGGTGTGCAGAAGCTGCGGCTAGCCGATGAAAAAACGCTGGAGGCATCCCTGCTGGTGCTGCCGGGATGCGTCACCCCATTCGCCATTCTTAACGACGAGAAGTGAGGCGGTTGGGACGGCGGGCAGCTGTCTCAGCAGCTGGGCCACAATACTTTCCAGAAGTAGCAGGTGCTGATGAAGTTGCACCCCGGAATTCGCTGTTCCTGTTAGTTGAAGGTGGCGTTGGCCTTTGCGTTGCAGCCGCGAGTACCCACGCCCAGCCCGTTGCGCAGCAGCAAATACCGGATCTACTGATTGATGTTTCTGCTCCTGCAGGAAGGCGGTGACCTTCTTGCTGGATGCGAAACTGAAGGACAGCGAAAAAATGGTCTTGGTTCACCCACTTCACAATTTTGAAAGCCTTGAGATCGCCGCCAGGGACATCATCTCCTTCCTCATCTCCAAAGGCGTCGCAATCGATTTCGTTGATTGTCAAGGTGGGCTGTTGCCTCTCCCCTGTTGGTCGATGCTCCTGCTACGGAATTTTCGACTGCTTCCGTTGCCGTCGGTCTCGTTCGTGTAGCGTTTGTGGTTGGCGCTTCTGCTGGCGTCGTTTCCTTTTGGGTGTTGCTGGAGCTACAGGCTCAAGCTCTCTTGCTGCCTATATATTGACCCTGCTGGCTGCTGGTAGTAGTGGTGCTGCTGATCCGCACTTGCTGCACTCGCCAGCAGTCTACACTGCTTCCGCCGGTGGGGTGTGGTCCATGCTAGCGTTAATGTGCCCTTGGAATGACCGTGTGGGGGTTGGGAGAAAGAGGGGGTCTGCAGCTGGTGGCGGTGTTGCTGCTGCAGCACAACAGCATTGCTGCTGCAGCACAGGATTTGCTGGTTCTGTGTGTTGCGTTTGCCGCTGCAGAGCTGCAGGCCCTTTCAGAGGCTCCTGCTGAAAGCTCGAACGGCGCCGCAGCTGGCAAGAAGTCGGGTGTTGCAGCTAAGAGCACCAAGGAGGAATCGCAGCAGCAGGAGGCCACGCTGGGAATGACAGCCAAGAAAGCTACGAACTTTGCGGAGTGGTACACCCAAGTAAGCATTGTTCCTGTAGCGTCTCAAAAGACACTCATCAGCATTGGCAGCCCTTCCCTAGCCCGGGCCATAGCATGCGTTTTTTATTTGATGTTATTAGTGTAGTGTGCGGCCCTGCTCGCGCTTGTGATCCTACTCTTTGGATAGTGGCACGTTCTTTTACTATCTCCTTTTCTGTCTCTCCTCCAACCTTTGCTCGTAAACGACTTTTTTGTCTGGATGCTTCGTCGCCCCCACAATCGCAGTCCATCCGTAGCTGACGGATTACCTCGGAGTTGCACTGCCTCGTGCAGGGTTTGACATGCGCTTTCTCGGTTGCTGCTTCTTCCTCTTGTGTGTGTTTACCCCTTATGTGGTCTTTTCTGTGGTCTTTTCTGAGGAACGTGCCCTCCTGTCTTTGTTTTGGGTGTCCCCTCATTTGCTGCGTTTTCCCTCGCATTTGTCACGTAGGTCCCATGCCGTTTCTTCATCGGTGTTCTTAGTTCCGTTGCCTTTGTCCTTCTGCTGGTTCACATCCTGTCGGGGCGGTGTGTTGCCTTAGTTTTGTCCTTGTGTACATTTGAAGGTGCGCTTTTGCATCGTCTCTCTGCGTTGCCCTTCGTGCTTTTGTGCGTAGCTGTTTTTGCGGTGTGTCGAAGCACTTTATTTGCCCTCCGTGCGCTGCTGCAGGCCATCGTGCGAGGAGAGCTAGTTGAATATTACGACATTAGCGGGTGTTACATCATCAGGCCCTGGGCCTACAGGATGTGGGAGGTCGTCCAGCGCTTCTTCGACGATAGCATTAAACGCCTCGGAGTAGAGAACTGCTACTTTCCCATGTTTGTCTCGCAAGTTAGGCAACCGCTTCGTCAGAGGCGTGGACCCAGTCTTGCCACATTTCCCTTCTTGGTTGTCTGTGTTCTCGCCACTTCTCGTGTGCTGGTTGTTGTTGCTTTCTGCCGTGGCTCTTCTCCGTCTACATGCGCTGGTGTCTCCTTCCACTTGGATGTTCCGGCAGTTCAGTAGCTTAGCAGTAGATGGAAAGGCCGTTTTGCTTCGACAAGCGGTGGCGACTTTCGAATGCACAAAGTGTAGGGATCATATTCAGTGTCTCCTCTCATAGCAGGCTTTTCTCCCTCTTGGTGGCTTTGTGTTACGTTTGATGTGTTGCGTGCTCCCTACGACCGCTCCCAATGACTTCCTCACCTTAGCTTAGCAGCTGCTGCTGCATCAACAGGACACCAGCAGCAGCAGAGGCAGTGGCGAGTTCGGCTAGGTGTGCCATGCAGGCCAAGCTGGAGAGGGAGAAAGACCACGTAGAGGGGTTCAAGCCGGAGGTTGCATGGGTCACGCACTATGGGGAGTCTGAGTTGCCCGAAAAGGTTGCCATTCGTCCCACAAGCGAAACAATCATGTACCCCGCATATGCCAAGTGGATTCGATCCCACAGAGACCTGCCACTCAAACTCAACCAGTGGAATAATGTCGTCAGGTAACTCTTGACACAATACCAGTGGCAGCTGATGCTGCAGCAAAGTAGCTTATTCCGTGGCTGAGAAGGCGTGCAGTGTCCAGCAGCGTATGGGGCTACCTCGTGCGTGAAGGGCCAGCACTTACACGTGTGGGCGAGCCCTGGCAGAGTGTTGCACACAATCGCTGAAGGGTTTCTGACGCTGCTTATCTAGCGGTAGTGCTCCTTCTACTGCTGCAGATGGGAGTTCAAGCAGCCCACCCCGTTCCTGCGCACGAGGGAGTTCCTGTGGCAAGAGGGTCACACCGCCCATGCCAGTGAGGAGGAAGCCTTTGCCCAAGTCCTCGACATCTTGGAGTTGTACAGACAGTACGCAGGACCCCGAATGTCGTCAAGATCGAACGAGTTCTAAAGGCGTTGTGTTGAGTGATTGCGTATCCGCGGCTGTTGAGGGTGCCTGGATATTCGTTGTTGAAAGCGGCGGCTGCCGCTGCTGCCTTGCCGTTTCAGTTCGGATTGGCTGCTGTGCTGTTGCGTTTTGCTACTGCCGCCTTAGGTGGTACGAGGACTACCTGGCGGTACCTGTGATAAAGGGAGAAAAAAGCGAGAACGAGAAGTTTGCTGGCGGGAAGATGACGACTACCATTGAAGGAATCATCCCAGAAACAGGCCGAGGCATTCAGGCTGCCACTTCACATCTACTCGGGCAAAACTTTTCGAAAATGTTCGGCATCGAATTTGAAGGTCGGCGGCATAAAACACGGTGTCTCCTGCAAGCGAGCAGCTGTCTGCTCCTCATACCCTTCGTTGGGGCCTGGTGCTCCTATTTTGATGTGCATGTTTATCGTGGTTGTTTCCACCCGGATCTGGCTCTCGGTTTTGACTGCCACTCTGCTGCCAGGGTCTTCTGTAGTTTTTCGTTGCTTTGTCTTCGCATTTTTGCTTATATTAGCCACGCGCCTGTGGCTTTGTACTTGCTGTCAAGTGGCTGCATGTGACTTTGCTGTATGTATCTGTGCAAGCGCAGTCACAACGCATCGCAGTAGGGCAGTCGTGTGTGCGGGGTGTTCGCTTTCGCCGCATTGGGTGCGTTTTCACGGTACTTGCATTGCTTCCTGTAGAGTCCTTGATGCGCGCCTGCAGACGAAAAGGGGGCAAAGCAGCTGGTGCATCAGACGAGCTGGGGCTGTACTACGCGCTCTTTGGGTGTGATGATTATGACTCATGGTGACGACAAGGGCCTGGTACTTCCTCCGCGGATTGTCGCTGTCCAAGCCGTCATCATCCCTATCATCTTCAAGGTGGGCAGTCTTTGATGTTTCTGTGTTCGTGCCTGCCAGCCTCCGCTCGCTGTGTGACCTGACGAGTGCATGCATTGCATGAGTGTCGCCGCCTCCCCCTTTGTTTCTCTCTCCCGGTCTGTATTCGTGGTGTCTGTGCCGGAAGTGCCATTTAGATTTGCTGGCGAACGGAGGTATCTTTCGAGACACCGAGTGTGTTGCGTCTTCCTCACAGTAGTTTCTTCGCTGTTACCGCATTCACGAAGCTTTTCTTTTTAACCCTTTCGTTGCAGGAGAAAGGAGGATCTGAGATCGTTGCAAAGTGCCGTGAGCTCGAGAAAACGCTTGCAGCAGCGGGCGTGCGTGTAAAGGTGGACGACAGGGTGAGTTGGTTTTTCAGCACGTCGTGGCTGCTGTACTTCAGTTGGCCTGTTTCGGATGCTTGCCTCACGTTATTTCGTCAACTTCATACGTATCGATCGTGTGGTTACTGCGAAGTCTGTTGCTTCGCGAGGGCTCCTTAGTTGTTTCCATCGCAGTAGGCGCCAGAATGCCTCTGTTGACACAGCATAGTTGCAGCAGAACGGCGGGATCCTGCGCTTCGGGCTTCTCCTCCAGCTGTCGATGTCAGCAGCGTTTTCCATAGTTGTACCCTGCCCCCTTCCCTTATGAGTTGCGTTGCTGGTGTCTTGTGTCCTCCCCAGACTAACTACACTCCGGGTTGGAAATTCAATGACTGGGAGCTGAAAGGTGTTCCTCTCAGACTGGAGATTGGCCCACGAGACGTGGAGAACTGCCAAACCCGAGTGGTCCGTAGGGACACCTCCGAGGCGCGGAATGTCCCTTGGGCGGAGGCGGGATCGACAATCCCAGCTATGCTTGAAACCATGCAGAAGGACCTCTTTACCAGAGCAAAAGAGCGATTTGACGCTTCCATTGAGAAGATAACGTCTTTCGAAGAAGTAATGCCGGTTCTTAATAGGCGGCATATTGTTCTTGCTCCATGGTAAGGAACCTTACACTATTCAACAGAGTGTAGTGGGCGGAAGGGTTCCGTCAACAGTTCAGGGCTAACGGGCAGCGGTGCTGTAGGCAACTGGCGCCATGTAGATACAGCAGGACAGCAATAAGCTCACAGCTCCTCTAAGGAGGTGTGGGGAGCCTAAAGACAGATGCGGAGGTTTGGCACCTTTGAGGGTTTCTTAGAGCGAATGTTGCCGGACTTTTGTGGGGCGGTCCAGGTGTGAAGACCCGGATACAGAGACTCAGATCAAAAAGGAAACCCAACGCCTATCTGAGATGCAGGTGCGTGGGGGGCTGACCCTTCTCCTTCGGGAGACCTGGTACTCCGTAGAAGCGTGGTTGTGATTGTCTCTCATGTTGTTGCACCATAGGAAGTTACCACTCACAGCGAATGCTTGTTTGTTTGTTTGTCTGGTCTTAGGCTCGTGAGAACACAGAGGGCATGACGGGAGCAATGAAGTCCCTGTGTATCCCCTTCGAGCAACCTCCCATGCCAGAGGGGACGCGCTGCTTCTTCACAGGCCGGCCAGCGAAGCGCTGGTGCCTATTCGGCAGGAGCTACTGAGAGCCGTGTTGGACGACAGCAGCGACAGAACCCGGCCGCCGTAGCCTCCCCGTGGAGTTTGAATATCGAGGTTTTGGAGTACTTTCACAACTACCCGCACACCATAGCATCAGCTGTTAGGGCAGCTGCTGCTATAAAGTGTGCAGCAAACGGCTGCCCACAGAGGCCCTGCGGTCCAAAACAACTGTAAAGTGCATTTGTTAACAAACCCGAGAGCAAAAAATATTTTAACTCGTCTGCAACGTTTTGCCATTGTCAGTGCGGCGCCGCCGACTGGCTGCAGCTGCTGCACACTACATGTTTCCTGTGTCTCCTGTAGAGATTTTGGCCGCGCACACAGCGCTTGCGGTGTTGTTAAAATCAAGGCCGCTGGTGTCAGCGACAGGGCCTGCGCGTAGCGTGGCGGCCGCCCCTAACGGCTGATACCCAGAAAACACTTCAGCAGCGCAGAGGCCGCGCTGGCTCAGGTGTAGGAAACTCCTGTTACACTCCCCAAAGGCACAAGACAGCGCTGTCCTTTCAGCAAAGTAGACGGAGGCAGACCCAATGCTACCTGCCTCAGAGAGGCACAATGTTCGGAAGCCCGGCACCAAACATGTGTCCCTGTCGCGTGTAGAAACGGCTGGACGGGCCGGTGTGTCCGCTCGTGTGATCGCAGCAGCACCAGTAACAGTTACCGTAGCACTGTTGCACATTGTGTCGCGGGAAAGCGACAGAAAAAGCAGGAGACACAACTCTAAGTCAATGCCGTGAAGTAGCGACGGGGTAGGTCGGAGACCCGCTGAGCGTTCTCGAACAAGAATCACAAAGCATACGCATCAACAATAGCAGATGATACAGCGGCAGCTGCATTTAAAAGTCAAGGGAAGCCGACGTCTCCCTGAAATCGGGAGCAGGGAGCTGCTGAAGGGGAGGCCCTAACGGCATCGGTTGAGAAGACGCCGGATTGGCCCCTGAGGTACGAAGCATCTCCAGCACTTCTTGTTCCACTGCGGGAAACACATCACACCACAAGCAAACGGCAACTATGATCTGCTCCCCTCTGAACACCTGGTTCCCCCTGAGTTCACGTTCCTGTGCCCCGCCATCATTAGAGTTCCTTTATCCTCACGGTTGCGCGTGATGAGGTCTAAAGGGGAGGGAACAGCGTGATGTTCAGTGGCTCTCCGGCCACTCCCCTCTAATAGTGAACCTAAATTCGTCAAGACGCCTGAGCCATGTACTGTGAGCACTAACCTTTAAGCTCCTGCTCCAGAGCCGCCGGCGGCAGCGTTGCCCTCCAAGCCTGAATCTTTTCCACAGCGCACAGCCTAGACTTGATAAAGCCGTGTTTCTTGACAAGAAAACGACGGGCCTCCCCCCGCATCTGCGCCACCCATGCGAACGTCTCAGCCTCAAAACGGACTCCGTGCACATACGGCAATTCCATGGCACGCCGGCTGAGGCGGGCCACGCGGCTTGCCGACACGTCCTGAGGGCACACACCTTGCAGCGCGCGCTTTACAGTCAAGCGCCCCCACACACAGAAATTGACGGGCACAACCAAAGCATAAATATGCAACTAAAATAAAACAACACCGGCAACCCACCACACATCTTCGGAGAAACGCAAGCAGACATACAATAAATGTACGCCCAAGGACGCGACGTGCACAAGACAGGCAAGCGAGAGCAACAAAGGAGCAAACCACAACACAAACCGGCATGCCCAGTGAGGCAAAAACGTTTAAGCTCCTTCGCCTGAGCCACTCATAAAGAACGTCTGCAGCACCCAGCCACCCAGCATACACTTCTCGTCGTGTACGGGACATCTCCTGAATAGTCAATGAGGTTGAAACAGCCCCCAGGGGGGCCTGTCGAGCCCAATCCCGTTGCCGCCAGTTCAGCAGAGGTGTCCTCGGGAGTCTTCACTTTTGACGGCCGTTCGGGGGGAGCCTCTGCCACCGCTGCTGCTGGCATGGCAGGCTTCTGTGCAGCAGCCCTACGGCTGTTCAGATGACGCCGGCCTGAAGCAGCACCAGAAGCAGCAAAATCAGGCTAGGCCATTCTCAAAACCTCCTAAATTCGGAAGAGGTCTTAAGTCCCTATGATGCGTGAGAATAAAGACACAATCCCGCTGTTGTCCCGCTGTTAGATGGCTGCTAGAATGATGGCCGTATCAATGGTAGTATACAACGATTCAGACGTGCAGAAGATGCGGCTGCTGCATCTACAGGCAAAGACATGGGCCTACTAAGCTAAAGGCCGCCCCTCTACAAGCTCTTTTGTTGTATTATCGGTGACAGATGGTGCAACTGTGCTTACACTGAGCTGCATAGAGAAGCGCCACCCGCTTCGCTCCCTCATAGCCGAGCTGCAAAACCGAAAAGGCGCGGCTCTCGGCCCCCCCCGCACAGCACAGCACGAGCCATGCGTTGTGGGGTTGGCTGTGGCATACGCGCACGTTGCCGCGCGGAGAGCGGCCGAGACCCTCTGCAGAGATGACGCTGCCCAGCTCCGCTGGTACGAGTTTCTTGCGATTAGGAAGAACGCCTACTGGTCCTGTCACTCCCGACCCTGTGCCTGCCGTCGGGGTAGTCGCCAAGGAGTTGGGTGCTGCAGTTGTGGAGGCAGAGGGGGAAACAGGCCACATGCACGGTGGCGAAGCGCTGGTAGCAGGTGTGGGGGAGTCGAGGGCAACAAGTTGCCCCAAGGGGGGTGGAGAGGGGCGCGGCACCCCCGCCCTGGAGCCCCAAGGCATCATCACCCTGCTTCCAGAATTCAGTCCGTCGTGGCTGCAGGACCCGACGGCCCCTAGGTTCATTCTGGGCACCAAGCAGTCGCCTGCAGCAGCACTTGCTCCTTCCCCAGCTGCTGACGCTGGGATAGAAGACGGTAGCGTCGGGCGAGACAGTTGCACCAGTGCAGCAGCATCGGCGTTGCCGCTGCTGCAGCTCGTCGCGCATTCCCCCTTCCCAGCAGAACCTGCAGCAGCAGGGGCCCCCATGAAGCCGAAAGAGGGGCCCCCTGCGCAGCTAGATGCAGCATGGGGGCCCCATCGAAGGCTCTCGTCTACTGGCCACGGCGGGCGGCTTCGCACTTCCCCCCGGACCCCTTCACCTGCTGTCGCCGCTTCTGCTCCTTGCCAGCCTGCATGCAAATGCAAACATGCATATGCAACAGTCTGGATGTGCTGAGGATAACACATAAAGGAGAACCAGAGACGCGAGCGTGTAAGAGAAACGCAAAAGCAACTCTGCTTCGAGTCTGCATCAATGTACGCGTGTTTCCATGCAGCATCCGCCTCCCAGCCTACGCAACAACAAGCAGTATCAGTATCACTGAAGGGGGCAGATGCTGGCAGCATCTCTCACCCGGAGGGACAATAGGGCCACCGAAAGGGCCGTCAGCGCCCCTAAACCCAGCAGCAGCTGTGGTTGTTGTTGTGCCTCCTGCTGCGGCTCCCGCCACTCCATGTTCGCGCAACGCGCTGCAGCAGCCAGCAGCAAAACCTGCCGGTGATGTGGGAATGCCTGTAGGACGGGTCAGCTGTTGCTGCTGCTGCAAAAGTGTTGGCAGCTGTTGCCGTTGGAGTGACAGTTGTTGGGGTGCCTCCACAGCAACATCTTGCTGCGGCTGCTGCTGCAGCGATAACTGCTGCGGGTGGTGCAGCCTCATCTCAGGCTGCTGCTGTAGTGGCATCTGCCGGTGCTGCTGCAGCGCAATGGGTTGCTGGTGTGGCTGCTGTTGAAGGGCCACAGGCTGCTGCTGCTGCTGTTGCTGCTGCAGTGGAATTGGTGGATGCTGAGGCTGCTGCGGCATTGGCAGGTGCTGATGCTGCACTGGCATCTGTTGTTGGTGGTGTTGAGGCTGCAAAGGCATCTGTTGGGTTTGCTGATATTGCGGCTGCTCTTGCTGCCTCTGGCGCAGTGCCTCCAGCTGCATGCGTGCCTCAACAAAACACTGGGGGTTCCTGGCCCTCAGCTCCTGCGGCGAGTCCGAAAGAAAGGGAAGCAGCAGCGTCACGTACTTGGCTAGCTGTTCCGAAGGGCCGTTCCTTATGGCTTGTAGATGATATGCCTGCTCCCCTACTGCCGAAGTAGATGATGATGGAGCTGCTGCTGCTCCTGTAGGTGCTGCTGCTGAAGCGGCACTGCCACAGAATGCCTCCTTCTTACACAGCAAGCTCCACGTTCCCTCTGTGTTGCTGTCGTCACCCGATGGTGCAGCAGCAGCAGCAGCCGCTGCCGTTGATGGTCTTTGTGCGCGAGGTGCTTGGGTGTCCTCGGGTGACTGTCCCTTTGAAAGGGCTAGGGGAGCCTGTGACGGCTCCCCCCCGCACCTGTTCGTGCTGCTTGCAGATGCAGCAATGTTGTTGGTGTTGTTAGTGCTGCTGCAGAAAGCTGACTCCTCATCCTCCTCTAGGCCCCCGCTGGTAGTGGCTGTGCTACTGGTGCCAATGGGACTGTTGCCCCCTTCATGGTCTTTGCGGCACAGAGGAAGGTGCTGGAGCTGCGAGCAGCACCCTCCAGATGGCCGCCAGGGGCGCGCCACCTCCCTATACACCTCAGAGACCACTGTAACGAGGTAACGCCGGAGCGCTGCAGTAATCATGTTAACCGCTTCAGGCCGCAAGCACACAGAAAGACTGCCCCCGGGTTGTTGTAACAGCTGATTCTGCAATACCGGCTGCTGTACCAAGGGTTGTTGCTGTACCAAGTGCTGCTGCAAAAGCACACTGTGCTGAGGCGGCTGCTGAGACATGAGGGGGCCCTGCGGCGAAGAGCGGGGATGCTGGACCACTTGACCTGCAGGGCCCAAGGAGGCCCCCATAAGAAGTGACGGGTAACAAGGAATGGGAGGTTGCTGTAGAGGCTTTCCCACACATGGGACATGACAGGATGGATATGAAGCGACAGGGGCACACGGGGATGGGCAACTCGCTTGCATAGGGCCCCGGCTGCACGGGGCCCCTCCAGAAACCCACACAGCAGGGGACGGTCCCCCTGTTGCTGCAGCTCCATCAACAGCAGCAGGTGCAACTGTGGACGCCAGCCGAGACCCTTCGACACCCAAGCAGGGGGGTCCTCCTGCTCCTACTGGCAGCTGCATGGGACCCGTCAGCGGCCCCGCAGCAGGCTGTATGGGAGAGCCCCCTCCCCCCCTGCAGGCAGAAGTGCCTACAGTCAACCCCCCCGCTGCCTGGTCAGGAGCATATGGCCAACAGTTGCATGGCTGCTGCTGCTGCAGAGGCAGTGGAGGTGTTAGGGGAGTCACGGAGGGTGCAAGACCGACTGAACTGTCGGCTTCACCCAAAAAGGACGGCGCCCCAGGGTGCTTAGAGGAGACCTCACCAGAAGCCAGCAACATGTGAAACGGGCACTGCAGCTGTTGCTATGGCCAGGTCGTTGGTGCTGCAGATAAGGGGGCGGAAAGGGCCCCTGGTGGTGCAGGATCATAGGCCTAGGTGGGAGTCCAACCCTCCCACCTTGTAGGCCTTAATGACCCCACCCTTGCTTCCCTCCGCAATACAATACAGAGACTTATCCTTAGAAGGCAGTAACCGTTGCTGTTGCTGCTGCTAGTTCGCCTGCAGCTAGACACGGACAGAGGCTTGCTCTAGAATCGCAGGGGCGCGCCGCGCCCTACGTGGTTCCTTCAGCTGGACTACAGAGCAAACAATCATCTGAGAGATAACTGCAAATAGATTCACCCCCAAAAGGAGAGACAGCGGGACTCCCCCGACAGAGATGGGCCCACACTGTTCCGTGATGCTGCAGTGCCTGCCTCTGTGGTGCCCCAGAAGCGGCAGACGAGGCCCCCGGGTACTGCAAAGCCCTCCGAAATGCTCAAGAAAAATCGAAAAAATGCTTGTGAAGCCGAAGTAACAACGAGGGATGGAGACGGAGGGATACCCTAGCCAATAAAGCCAACTAGGGGCACTAGGCCCCCGAGCTGGATCCCCTACAGAAGCCAGTGATGTGCTCCTGCTTGTTCACGCTGCAAGGAACAGGAGGCGCGGAACAGTGTCGTGAATCAACACATAAGGAGCCCACATAGCTCATGTTTCATTGTTACAGCAAACATCAACAACGCAAGCAACTGCTGCCTCCTCGGCCAGCCCGAGCAAGCCCCAGGTCTGCGCCAAGTGGCCTCACCATCCCCTGTGGCTCCCTGCTAATTAGAGAATCGCCGTAAAGCAAGGGCTTACAAAGCATTCTAAACATTCCGATATGCATCTAGTACTGGTTTTTCCTGATGAAACAGTCATAACAAGCCCCTTCTTCCAACACTCCGTTAGGCTACCCCCACCGGCCACACAACCGCCAATCGAATCCCTGCAGCAAGGCTTTCACCAATTACCCTTAGGAAAGCTTACCAATTGCTCGAAAAACTGACGAAGACGGAGCACAAAGTCCACAGGTGCACATTTCGCAGTAGTCATTCTTTGGTAGATGTTCAGTTGCTGAATTGGTTACAAGAGTCCCCAGTCGTTGCCACCCGGTGAGCAGCTACGATGTGAAGCAGCTACACGTCATGCCTTCCGTCCACGTATCCTGGGAGTTGTTTTAGAGAGCAGGCATGTGTCGAGCGTCGTCAAGGGTAGATCAGGACCGTCGTGAGCAACAATGAAGCCAAAATAGTCGCTACCAGTGGAGACCCTCTAACCTTGCTTCCAGTACTCAAGCGATCTGGTCACACGAGTCAAATGGGCTGAATTTCCTTATACAAGGAGGCGACATCCCACCAGTTGAAGCGGTGCCTGCCTGTTTCAACTCCTACTTGCGACGCATCCCCACGTGAGATTATACCACTAGCCCCGCCCCCCACCTCCGTTTTAAATTTGTTTACACTATAGAAGACTGTGGAGCACGTGATTCGCCGCGAGTATTAGGATTGCCCACGTCTAGAAATACATGCGACAACTTCAGATCAGCCAAGGTATATTCGCCCCACACTAAAACAGCGTACTCCCTCTTCTGCCTGGGTGCCCAAAATTGCGTACCAGGAGAGGCAATTTAAGCAAGAGCTGCATGGACTACCAAACCAGGAAGAAAACGGTAAACGGTAAAGGTAAAAGCGAGTCGGATCTGGGGATGCTGCTACTTTGAGCTGTTGCTGTAACCGACAAGTCACCGACTGCGTGGCTCAGTCGCTTGGGCAGTACGCAGATAGAGGCGAGTATATTGCAGCAAGAAGAAAATACGTGTCGAACAACTTCATATACGTGGGGGCGCGACTGTCCGGAAAGGGTTATGCAGGGCGCAACTTCACTCTGAGTTCTGCACGGTGTACCCACGCTTGTAGCCGCCACCTTTACTGAGACACCAAATGCACTGGTGTTCGCAGAACGTCAGCACAAAAAATCGTCAAACCTCCACTTGGCTGCTCCGCATTTGGATACGTAACATAATATCCAAGTATTTTGAAGCATGTGTGCTTCTTGGTGTGTGCGGTCAGGATCTCATTCCCTGTCAGTTGCTTTCTCTTTCAGCGACTCTACTGCAATATTGCGTAGAGAACTTGGGACGACTTCCGTGGTTCGCTGAAGCATTTTATAAGAGTAGCCTAACTAAGGGCATGGTGGCCGTTCCGCTTTACGGACACGTGCACGACCCACGGCAAACCAGTGGGACGTGGGTTTTGATATAGAGCATATAAGCCAAAAACACTTCGACACGGGAAGTGGACACGGGAGGTGCAATGTCTTCATAAGACACCTGTACCCAAGAAGAAAACATCAGACCACTTAGGTGGCACGTGCTGCTAAAGAGATGTACGTATTATGCAGGGTTACGGATGGTTCATTCAGACTGGCCCTTAGCCCGTAGGTTGTTCCTGGTAGTCATATGCTGCTCAGTATTGAGCAACATCATTATTTGGGTGAGTCTACGATTTTGTGGGGTCCCAAAAGCAAACATCTTGGATACAGGCGTGCTGAGTCCGTCGTTGGATATTTAGATCGACACGAACAGCAGCGAATTTAGGATCTAGCGACTATGAAAAGCATTGTAAAGAAAGATGTCAAATATGCGCATCTGTGGTATAAACTACTGCAGACACGTAAGTACTATCCAGGATTGTATACTCCGAACCATATCGCGCAGAGGTTTGTAGCACGGACAACCAGCTGCTGCCCTTCTAGCGTGAAATGGTTGGAATGAGTAGGCCTTTTCCGAACGTTGGGCTTGTTTACTGCTGACCACCACTGGAAACGGCGTCGGATGTTGCATGAAGCACCTGGCGGCTACTACGTCCGTCTGTGATCAAAAAGGTCCTGTTTCCTTGCACCAACCTATTACAAACCCAGAAATTCCAGCAATGCAAAGGGAAACGCGTGACAGTACACCGTGGAGACGAACGCGTTCTGAAACGGCGTTATGGTGAACATGGGACGCGGCCCTTTCAAAATAACGCGTACACATTTGGTTTGTCGTTTGCGCTTAGTCACAAAGCCATCAATAGCAAAGCACCTAAACGAGAGAAAACACATTCGTGGGTTCACGAATCGCTGTTCGCCGTTCCATTGCACCTGCAGCTCGTTTTGCAGGCGCAGCAATTGATCCTCTACAGTGTGGGTAAACACGAGCATGCCGCATATGTATGAACCTTCTGAACCTTCATCGTGGCTCTAACTACAGCACATGGCCAGTTGCCGCATGTTTAGCATGCACATTCACGAAGTCAAAGTGCACATAGTTGTACTTATGTTTGCGATAGTGGGTATTATATGCGACCTTGCTGTAGCTTGTCACCTAAAAAGCTGGTAAAAGTATTTTTACTTCTGCAAAGGCTGACTTTAACATTGCACATAATTGTTAGACGGTTGCCGGACCCTTGAAAGTCAGCCTACACTTATGTGCAATGTTAAAGTAGGAAACCACGAGCCACGGACGGATGGCAGGGGAGACTAGCAGAAAGAGTTGCAGCAAGATGTCTTGCAACTCAAGGCAGGGCGCCCCTTGTCCGCAACACTTGCGAACCCCCGTTGCCACTGTTCCCATCGAACGTGAAAACCAGGGACGACGCCGTCTGCTTTTGTGTACAATTCGTGTCTTTCAGCTGTGATAGATGTGCAGTTCACGACTGTCCTCCACTAAGAACAGAGGTACTCGTTAGGCTTATACATAGTGTTCGGAGGTGCTGGAATCCGACCAAACCCTTCACCGAAGTCAGACTGTGATATAAACTGATAAATCCTGCAAACATCAGAGCAGCTAGTAGCGACGGGCATGAAAATCCTTGCTTCACTGTGGTTCCATTGGGGAGGATTCCGACGATGCCGATATGCCCCCTTCGTTCATTGTCTTCGTCAACACCACGCTGTTTCTAATGGCGAAATTTGCCACTTAATATTTCTCCCTTCTGCACCTCTATTTCCTAGGTAAAATGTTAAGGGAGCCAGCATCTCAGTGTCACACGGAGAAGTGTCGAAAGTAGCAGTTACGTTCCAGGGTAATGTGAAATTTATCTGCTATACCACCAATTTCCCCCGAAGATGGGGTGCTTTGCATGTTCTGCCTGCCACCGGCAAACGTTGGTCACACAGGCTGCGCCAATAAACAAGGCAATTGGGTATAGATCTGCTTCGTAGCATGGGGTGCCTTACTCACTTCCAAAACCATTGCTGCACCATTCGCCATGAGCGAGCGACAGGGATTCCTGGTCGCCCCCTTGTAACATTGCTGAAACGCCGGCTTCCTCAAGTTTTTATCCTTGCGTTTACAACTTTGAAATATGAGAGCTAGACAGAGCAGAGCACCTCTGTGCTTACTCCTTGGCCTTCATGCGTCAAGTTGCCATTTTTCCAGCACTTATATCGGGGCCGCAACAGAGGTGTTTTCCCCATGGAATGGATTGCTCGGGGAATCTTGTGAATGCAATTCGCCGGGAAAATCCTGCCAAAACTTCTGCTAGTTGAACCTGAATTGTTACGACCCTAAGGGCTTTCGTGTGGCGTTGAGCTTTAAATAAGTTTGAATACCGACGGTCTCGTGACTGGCAGTGGATGATAGAGAGCAAGTCCATAATGGAGTGTACAGACACACTAGAACAGCTAATAAATTTGCAGCTTCGGTGGATAGAGTACGTCCCTCTTTGTAGTGGTTGCGGATCCGCTGAGATGCTCGTGGTCTTCCGTAACTATTGTGTAATTGATTCTTGTCGCTTTTTGGCAGCTTAGTGCCCCCAGATACCGACAAGAGACCCCTTAAGTTAGAGAAGGCGGTCGTTTCCTGTCAACGTACTAGAGACGAAAGCGAGAGCCCCTATTTTACAGCAAATGCTTCTCAGGTTGGCAGCATTTGGCATTCAACACTGCATATTCAGAAGGCCGGGGGGAACATATGTGTCACATACCGCAACGCCTACGGCCTACAATTCTTATCTTAGCTGCGGAGAAGGATAGTGAGTGTCGGCGAATCATGAAAGGTTGTTTTAGTAATTAGAACCATCCACCCTAGGCGGCGTGGCCCAATGGATAGGGCGTCTGACTTCGGATCAGAAGGTTGTGGGTTCGAGTCCCATCGTCGTCAAGCTTTTTCAACGTGACAACACCGACAACCATTGACGTTGCCAACTGCACTCGGTCGAACAGGCGGCGTGGCCCAATGGATAGGGCGTCTGACTTCGGATCAGAAGGTTGTGGGTTCGAGTCCCATCGCCGTCGCCTTTTTCAATCAGGCAACACCTTCCACTGACGTTTTCAACTGCTTTGTCCATATAGTTAGGCTTTCCAACAAGAGACCACCTTGGCGATTATTTGTGACACTATATTAGGTTGTCGATTGCACCGAGAACTATAGGCCTAGGCAATGCTGCGCCGCAACACCGAATTTTTGGGACATTGTAGAGAGGGATGCCTTTACGATTTCCAGATTATGCACCAAGAAGTGAACCGAATTTCCGTTTTGAGGTTTGCAACATTTCAGCAGGCTTAAACAAATAATTGAAGTGCAACAACTGTGCATAATTGCTTCCTATGCATTTCCAATGTATCTACAGCCCAGGACCAAAATACTGTCGCGTAAATCCGGGGAGCGTTTGAGTGCGTTTATAGGCGCCACATTTATAAACTAGAGAAGGAGAATTTGCTGAGCTGTTCTAAGTTTACAACCTATACGCTGTGTGCTCTGCGGTTGCGCCGTGATGAGCTTCTCCAATGTAAAGGTCCTGTATCGACGTAATGTAACACGTTTCTCAGTTGACATACTGATCTTATGCCCGTAATTGTGCCAGTATTCCTGCCATATTAACCCTCAGTGGACCGAGGAGGAGGCAGAAATTGTGCAGTGGTTCAGCTATCGTGAAGTACCCGTAAAAAAGCCGCGCTACTGGTACAACCTCAGATGAGCCAAAAATGTGTTTAAGGAAAACTTGCCGTTGCGGCAGAGAATGTCTTTAGCTTAGCCAATCCGCCGCATGCTGTTTGGACTCAGGGTGGTTTTCCTAATTGCCTGGTTGGTTATGCTGGTGGAGCTGTTCGATGCCCTGCTTATTCAGTTCAGTAGCTAGGGTCGGCATGTCTATATCATTTCCCAAACCCTTTCGACGAGAACTGCGAGAACTACACTTGGGATGAGACAAGTGTTCTCCCTCCCAAAGGGCTGTCCATGACTAGTTAGTGCTGTGTACTAGTAAGCCCAAGTGCTAGAGTGGGGACCGCTGTTCTTGCCTGCCGCAACAATCAGGCAGTACAGTCAACTTCGACAGAAGTCCTTTTCCCAGTGGAGGACAGTTGCAGACCAACAGAACGTAGAATAGTGCCAGAACTGAATTGGCTGCTTTCAACAAAATGCAATACTAAGGACCACGTAAGTATGTCACAGCGGCATACAGTGTTGGTGCACGCATCAAAGGGGGGTTCTGGCACCTTCGTATCACACACTGTAAGGAGCAGCATGCTCACCAACGGATAGCACATGCTCCACATGGGTGGTTTGGGTATTGTGAGCTTCGTGCGCTTTCGATTTCTTCTGTGTTAACTTCCTGTAACGTAAACCTTTAAAGTACTAAAGCATCAATAACTCGTCTAGCGTGGCCTTCTGTATTGTGCACAGCGTAGCAGTGCGTAGCTGTGTGGCACCTGTTAATTCACGTGAAGTGGTAAAATTACCTCCCCCAGAAAGTCCAGTTTCATCGTATTAAGTCTCCGCACTCAATTAAGTATCCAATAAAATTGTTATTTTGTACCTAGATAGCCCCCACACCGTTG
>NW_013565480.1:0-2519 GCF_000499605.1 Eimeria maxima | reverse complement strand
ATATATTTATTTATCCTCCCCCTCCCCCTCCCCTATCCCCTCCCCTTCCTCTCCCCTTCCTTTCTTGTCTATGGCGTCATAGCCAGAGAGGAAGGAGAGAGAGAGAGGGAACAGTCTTATGCATGCATGCATGCAACATTTCTTACTCTATTTGCTGCAGCAAGAAAGGTATGCATGCAAATAATAAGACAAAAAGCCCCATTTAATGCATGCACTAACTTAGTAGACAATTTATGCTATATATATTGTTAGTCATCTTGCATGCAAGAAGAAATACACAGAAAGAAACGTGGAGGGGAAAAGTTATTTAGCTTATTACCTTTATACAATATATCTAAACCCTAAACCCTAAACCCTAAACCCTAAACCCTAATTAGTAGACAAACCAATGGAGAACAGGTCCCCCCTGCTGCCTGTAAGGGAAGGGAGTGTTAGGGGGAAAGGAGGCAAGAAAGAGATAATAATTAATATATTTATTTATTAAATAAATAAAATAAAATAATTATTATTAATAAAATAAATAATATAATAATAATATACAATAAACAGAGGAAGGGTACTCCCTGCTCGGGGTCCATGCAAGTACATATATATATAGTTGGCTGCATGCGGGGGCTTTATAAGAAAATTGAGGTGTCTGTACACCTCAGCAGCAGCAAATAATAAATAAAAATAATAAATAAATACATGCAGTATATTTTTAAGAGGGAGGGAGAAAGGATCGGAGGGGAGGTTCAGGTGTATGGGCAGCTGCAGCAGCTGCAGCAGGCAGAGGGAACGGAGGAAGAAATATTTCATGTATACTACCTGCAGCAGCAGCAGCAACAGCAGCAGCATATAAATAAATCGCAGAAATAGAATAAATTACAGCAAGAACAGCAGCAGCAGCAGCAGCAACAGCAGCAGCAGCAGCAGCAGCAGCATCAACAATCATATCGTAAGCGGCATAAGTAGCTTCAGCAGCAGCCGTATCGACAGCTACGGCAGCAGCAGCAGCAACAGCAGCAGCAGCAACAGCAGCAGCAGCAGCAGGAAGAACAGCATCAGCAGCAGCACAGGTAGCAACACAGGGCCGCACATCCCTCAGTGCATAGTCAGCTGCACACGACTAGGGAAGTTGGTAACGGCTGCTGCTGCAGTAGCAGCAGCAACAGCAACAGCAGGAGCAGCAGCAGTAGCAGCAGCAGCAGCAGCAGCAGCAATCGCGATGGAGAATATACAGTAGAGCAGCCAGGAGCTGTTGTACTAGACAGGAGGCCCGAGGAGTTGCTGCAGCAGCAGCAGCAGCTGCTGCTGCAGCTGCAGCAGCAGCAGCATCAGTAACAGAATTAACATCATCGCAACAGTGACACCTTCCTCACCATCACCACCAGCAGCAGCAACAGCAGCAGCAGCAGCAGCAACAGCAACAGCAACAGCAGCAGCAGCAGCAGCAGCAGCAATGGATTTAATGCGTGATATGTTAGGGATGAGCGGAGGTCCGCCTTCCCAACAAACAGCAGCAGCAATTGGTCTTGGCAACACTGTAAGTCTATAGGGCAGCAGCAGCAGCAGCAGCAGCAGCAGCAGCAGCAGCAGCAGCAGCACCTGCTGCTGCTGTTTCTGTTGCTGCTGTTGCTGCTCTAGGTACAGCTGATTGATATAATTATTGTTGTCTTTGTCTTTATTTGTGGTGTACACATACACACAATCTGCTGCAGTTGCTGCACTTGTTGCTGCTGTTGTTGCTGCTGCACTTGTTGCTGCACTTGTTGCTGCTGCACTTGTTGCTGTTGCTGCTGCTGTTGCTGCTGCAGAAGATGAGTAAGAAGAAGGGTTTATCTGCTATTACTCCTCTTGTGTCTATCCCTGCTGCATTCCGTACACCACAAGGAAATAATGCGGTATGTCTCCTTCCTGCTGCTGCTGCTGCTGCTGCTGTTGCTGCTGCTGCTGCTGCTGCTGCTGCTGCTGTTGCTGCAATATACTTCGTTGCTTACATATATGTATAAAAGCAGATATAAATATATTTATATCCTTTTTTTTCTGTTGCTGTTGTAGGGAAGCAGCAGGAACAGGAACAGCAGCAGCAACAGCAGCAGCAGCAGCAGCAGCAGCAGCAGCAGCAGCAGCAGCAGCAGCAAGGAGACACGTATATGCAGCAATAAATGGCGTCTATGCGCATTTGAGAATAAAGCAAGAGAAGGAGACAGTCTCCGTTTAGTTCGTTGGCAGCAAGTAACAGATATACAATTACAGCAACTACAGCAGCAGCAGCAGCAACTGCAACAAATACAGCAGCAGCAGCAGCAGCAGCAGCAGCAGCAGCAGCAGCAGCAGCAAATGGATCTTAATCAGAGACTATTCTTCTTCCAATTACCTCATGATCATGAATTTATTTATGCTAAATATAATATTAAAATTAATCATCCTCCTCTTACTAGGCAAATATATGATAAAATAGCTAAGGTAATTATTTATTTATTTATTTATTTATTTATTTATTTATTTATTTATTTATTTATTTATTTATTTATTTA
>NW_013565479.1:0-2473 GCF_000499605.1 Eimeria maxima | reverse complement strand
TATATATTTATATAATTATATAATAATATAATTATATAATTAATAATAATTATAATTGTATAAAATAATAATTAATTATAATATAATTAATTAATAAACATAAAAGGAGATACAAATGCATGTGCATGCTGTCTCTTTTCTGCTGCTGTTGCTGCAGCAGCAACAGCAGCAGCAACAGCAACAACAACAGCAGCAGCAACAGCAACAATAACAGTAACGGCAGCAGCAGCAGCAAAAAGAATTAGCTGCATATACACCTGAATTAATCCCTTAATAAATATTTTATTTATTTATAAATAATTTAATTATAAATATAAATAAAGGAGACACTTAACCTGTATCGAGTGTCTCCTCTATAACCCTCGTAAACCCTATTTAGGGTTTAGGGTTTAGGGTTTAGGGTTTAGGGTTTTTAGGGTTTTGTTTAGTTCTTTGCATCTTAAGAGACAGCCAAGAGACAATAAATTATATATTTAAACCCTCTCCTTCTTCTTCTGCTGCTGCTGCAGCAGCAGCAGCAGCAATGCTGCAGCAGCAGCAGCACTGCTGCAGCAGCAGCAGAGGACGAGGGTTTAGGGTTTAGGGTTTAGGGTTAAAGGGAATTTCTTTAATAGTAACTAATAACTCTAGTTATATACAAATGATAGTTATAATTAATAATAAATAAATAAAATAAATAAATAAAATAAATAAATAAATAAATAAATAAATAAATAAATAAAATAATTATTTACTGTCCTTCTTCTTGTTCCTGAATCGAGTGTACGTACACCACAGAAAACAGCCCGATGGGGAGGAGGAGAAGGAAGAAATAATAAAAAAAAAGGTGTTCTTGCGGTGTTTTTAAGGAAATAAAGAGGTAAATAGTTAATTAAATTAAAATAATAAATAAAAAAAGGAGGAAAAGCAGAAAAAAGGGAGAAAAAGGAAGAAAAAAGACAAAAAAAGAATAAAAGTGCATAAATCGGGGTATATCTGCATATACACCCGGTGGTCATTAATAATTATTTTTCTTCTTTTTCTTCTTTTTTTCTCCTTAATAATATATTAATTAATTAATTTATTTATTTGTGTATTTATTTTTATATTTTCCTTCCTTTTTATAACAATAAAAAAGATATATATAGGTATATATATGCATATATATATATATATATTATATATCACCCCTCTATATATATAAGACAATGTATTAATTAGTATTCAGGTGTATGTACACCTTATTTATGCATGCAACCTTCTCTTTATATTTATATTTATAATTATATTATTTATATCTATATTTATATAAATATAAATATAAATAAATAAATATAAATATATATGTATATATATATTTACGTATATACACCGCAGTGTATATATGTCTTATTAAAGACATAAATAAATAAAATATGTATAAATAAATAAATAAATAAAAAGGAGACAATAAGGGGGGAAAGGGGGCAATGAGCTGCTGCAGCCTCTCTGCTGCTCCTGCAGCAGCAGCAGCAACAGCAGCAGCAGCAGCAGCAGCAACAGCAACAGTAGCAGCAGTTTCTTTGCTGCTGCCTTCGAAGGTTGCTGCAGCAGCTATAAAAGCCCCAAAGACAAGTAAGGAGAAGAAGATGCAGTTGCATGCATGCATCTGCTGCTGCTGCTGCTATTATTTGCTGCTGTTATTATAAAAGGAGACAAAAGAGACAATTAATCAGTAATGCTTCTTTTTCTTATCTCCTGCTGCTGCTGCTGTTGCTGCTGCTGCTGCTGTTTGTCTCTTGTGGGCAGCTGCATCATGGATCCAGGAGCAGCATGGGCCGCTAGAGGTGCCTGTACACCCTGTGCTGCTGCTGCTGTTGTTGTTGCTGTTGCTGCTGCCTTCTTTCCCACGGCGATGTAGGCGCCTACAAAAGGAGACACCAGCAGCAGCAGCAGCTGCTGCTGCTGCTGCTGTTGCTGCAGCAGCAGCATCTGCTTTGCTTGTTGCATTTGATATGCAGTGTGCGCATGCAACAACCGCAGCAGCAGCAGCACCTGCAGCAGCAACAGCAGCAACAGCAACAGCAGCAGCAGCAGCAGCAGCAGCAGCAGCAGGTGCCTATACACCACAAAGGGAGACAATAAGTAATAGGGTGTATAGGGAGGATTATAAACCTTCTCCTTTTATTATTGAATCTGTTTACTTCTTAATTAAACTTGATGAGGAGACAACTACGGTCTGCTGCTGCTGCTGCTGTTGCTGCTGCTGCTGCTGCTGCTGCTGCTGTCTTGGAGGTGTCGGATTCTTGTTGCTGTTGTCTTGTGGTGTCTCTTTGTCTCCGTCTCTTTGTGTCTCCTTTTTCTTCCTTTATCTGCCTATCTGTCTCCTTTATCTAGGTGTCTCCTTTTTTTATTTATTTATTTTTCTTTTTATTTATCTAACTGTCTCCTTTTTATTTATCTATCTGTCTCCTTATCTAAGTGTCTCCTTTATATATATATATATATATATATA
>NW_013565478.1:0-3642 GCF_000499605.1 Eimeria maxima | reverse complement strand
GCTGCTGTTGCCGTTAGTCATCCTCCCTCCTGTTCGCCATTTTGAATACACCTCTTATTCTGTTTTCATTGTTGCAGGGTACAGATCCTGGTGTATGGCTAACAAAAACTTCTGCTGGTTTGTCTATAGCAGCAGCAAGGCAAAGCTCCGCACAAGGTGATTGTGCAGCAGCAACAAAGCAATGGAAGGGAGCATTAAAGACAATAGGAGATTCTTTACCACCTGCCTATACACCCGGGCAGGATATATACAAAAGTCTGGATGTTGTATCGTTAATGAGTCTTTATACACCTAAAGACGGAGTAGCAGTTGCATGCACTGTCATACAATGCCCACCCAAAAGTTCAACAGGAGGAACCACTGGCAGTGGTGGCGACAACACCGGCAGCGGATCCCCGCAAACACCCCCCAGCACCCCTCCCAACCCAACCGACGATCCCGAAGAAGAGGAAGACGAGGAAGTTGTGCCTGGTGGTGGTGAAGGCGGTGCTGGTGGTGGTGGCAAAACCAAAGAGAGCAAAGAGTTGAAGCAAGCAAGTGCTGAGGAGAATCCACCACCAGTAACAGCATCAGCAGTAACAGCAGGAGCAGGAGGAGCACCACCAGCAGCTGCAGCAACAACAACAACAGCAGCAGCAGAAGGAGGAGTTAGGGGAGGCATGACAGTCCGTCGATTAGATGATAGTGCAGGAGGAGAAGAGTCTTTTAATGCTCTTGTTTGTCTATTCAAACCTGAAACACTCACTGAAGGAGCTGCCCCTTTCCAGTAAATTATACACTTGCTGCTGCTGTTGTTGCTTGCCGCTGCTGTTGTTGCATGCTGTTGTTGTTGCTTGCTTTTGTTGTTGCTGCTTGCTTTTGTTGTTGCTGCTTGCTACAGCTGTTCCTGTAATGTCTGGTTCGGCTGTACATGATGTTGCGGCTGCTGTGCTCGGTTTGTTGCTAATATTGCTGCTTGCATGCAACAGCACAACAGCAGTATTGCTGCTATACAGAGTATCGCTGCTTAATTGGCTTCGGTTTGTTTTCTTTTTGTTTGTAGGGAAAGTGAATGGAAGAAAGTTCTAGAGAACGGCGCTTCTTTCTGTTTTTCCTCTTCCTTCCTTCTTGCTGCTTTTGTAGTCCTTGGTCTGCTGCTGCAATAATGCGCCATCATATGGCCGTTGCTGCAGACGCTGGAGCAGCTGCAGAAGCTGCAGCAGTTGCTGGCGTGGCAGCAGTAGGTGTCTAAAGTCGAGCCACCTACCAAATTTCTAGTGACAGCAATTGTAACCTGTTCTTTTCTCTCTTGTTACTTTTCTCTAATGTAAAGCAAAAGATATATTATTGTTTACTGTTCTGTATTTGCCTTGCACTTTCCCTCTTATTTCTGCTTTCATAATGTTTTGTTTATTTCCTTCCTAGTCCGGCTTAGTAGCCCTTTACAATTGTTAAAGTTTCCTTTTAATTAGCATGGGTATTTACATCCACATATATATATGTATATATATTACATATATTAAACCAAATCATTAGCAAAGTATGATATGTATGTAATATACTCATTAAAAGACATTTACTATTTTTCACTAACATTTTCTTCTTTATTTTTGCCACGGCATTTAACGGGAAATAGATGACTTCATACGGATGAAAAAAGCAGGAAAAGAATACACTGCATGCATTGCCTCCGTCCAGTTTGCAATAAGAGGTTCTAGTATCAGATTTGGCAAGTAAGGGGAAATTGAAAATAATAATATTTACAATAGTTAAATTTGAGTTAAGAATTAACTTTTGTTGATGTGAAGGCGAAATAAGTATGAGAGAAGAAGGAAAAGATCAAAACATTTGAACTTGAAACGGCGGCACCGCATCGGGCGTTCGGAAGGAGGGCAAAAAATCACAAGAAATTGTAAAAGCTTTTAACCTTTTCTTAATTGAGTTTGATTTGTAAAATTAATTGAAATTATTTGAGTTTGAGAAACCTGAAGAACAACTTCTATTTAAGAAAGCCCGGGAAGCCCGCTGTTGTTCCTTCGCCTTGAGTGTGTTGAAGAACATCAAAGAAACGGGGTGGTTTGTGAAACTTTAGTATCAAATGAAAGTTAAAAAGAGTTCATTAAAATATTCGCTTCTAATTGAACATTTGTGCATTAGAACGGTCAAAAAAAACAACAATGGCGAGTCATTTATTAGCAGAAACAGTAGATCGACCGCCACTCATACAGTCCAATTTTCACCTCGGTCTCTTCAGCATTCTCGCCGTAGCAATTCATCGTTTTTCTTCGTCATTTGACTTGTGGCACTTAATGACCCATTTGTTTTTGCGTGTTTTTCTTTAGTTTTACTATTCTTAGAAGGCAGTTTCCTTCATTTACCCTTGGGCTCTCTTTGAACCAGCATAATAATGAGGCGTTTCTGTTTCGCAGTACTTGCAGGCACGGCTGCAGCCGTGCCGGCGCTCCTCACAGAGGCACAAGCCGGCACCAACAAAACATTTTGTAAGTCTTTCTTACTTATGGTCTTCTTCTGAAAGGGTTCTAGTGTGGCGAGAAGATGAGGACAAATAGACATTCCTTATGGTCCCTTCTGCTTGTCCGCAGCGGCCGTCGACTGCTCGGAGCAGATGAACAAGGAGAGGGAACCTATGGGATTTCCTAAGTTCACTGTTTTAGATACATCAACACCAATTACTGGAGAGGATAAGGTCAATACCACTAACCTCTGTGCGAATATAAAAGAGGTAAGGTTGTCGTTGTATAATCCCCCGCCACAGCACACACACCACAAACCCATGGCGGTATGGTGTGTAGTATGGAGAGGAAAAAAGAATGCAGCATCCTCTTCCTGTAGCTTTCTCTCGTGTAATGTAGTATGGGCGTTTCTTCTGGTGTCATTTTTTGTTCTTTTCCGCTGCCTTTTGTAGCGTGCTGTTAGGCTTTCTTGTTGTTTCCTGCTGCTGTTTTGTTCAATAGTGTGTTTATGTGTTATGAGGTGTTGCTGTTTGCCTTTGATTTCTTTTTCAACATCCAATTGTGTCTTTCTACATATTCATATTCCTTTCGTCTCTTCAGCTACAGGAAGACAGCAGCAGCGACACCAGCAGCAGCAGCAGCTGCTGTTGCCGTTAGTCATCCTCCCTCCTGTTCGCCATTTTGAATACACCTCTTATTCTGTTTTCATTGTTGCAGGGTACAGATCCTGGTGCATGGCTAACAAAAACTTCTGCTGGTTTGTCTATAGCAGCAGCAAGGCAAAGCTCCGCACAAGGTGATTGTGCAGCAGCAACAAAGCAATGGAAGGGAGCATTAAAGACAATAGGAGATTCTTTACCACCTGCCTATACACCCGGGCAGGATATATACAAAAGTCTGGATGTTGTATCGTTAATGAGTCTTTATACACCTAAAGATGGAGTAGCAGTTGCATGCACTGTCATACAATGCCCACCCAAAAGTTCAACAGGAGGAGCCAGTGACAGTGGTGGCAGCAACACCGACAGTGAAGGCGGGAAACCGCCCACCACCACGCCAACCCCACCCAATGAAGACGGCGAAGAGGAAGAGAAAGGCGAGCAAGCTGTGCCTAGTGCAGGTGTTGGTGATGTTGATGGTGCTGGTGGTGGCGATGGTGAAGGCACTCCGTTGCTCCCGTTTGTCAACC
>NW_013565477.1:0-2632 GCF_000499605.1 Eimeria maxima | reverse complement strand
CCTAGCAATAAGTAATTCTTTATTAAATTATAGTGCTTTTTTAAGGGTTTAGGGTTTAGGGTTTAGGGTTTTTCTAGGGTTTAGGGTTTAGGGTTTAGGGTTTAGGGTTTACCGAGTTTGATTTGTACCCTTTTTGGTGTATAAGATTCATCAAGATTATAATTAAGAAGAATATCTACCCTAGCAATAAGTAATTCTTTATTAAATTATAGTGCTTTTTTAAGGGTTTAGGGTTTAGGGTTTAGGGTTTTTCTAGGGTTTAGATTATCTCTTAATGCTGATACACCATTTCCTATACAATCAATACACACAAACCCTAAACCCTAAACCCTAAACCCTAAACCCTAAACCCTAGGGGAACTCTAAAATTATTTTATAGGGATAATAAAAAAAAAAAGTGTTAAGATGAGGGGAGATGGGAGGGAATAACAAGAAGGTAGAGAAATATGAATAGACGAATTTTCTAGGGTTTAGGGTTTTCTAGGGTTTAGGGTTTAGGGTTTAGGGTTTACCTTCTTTAGCTGAGCTAAGACTCCAAGACCCTAAACCCCCAATTTCCCTCCAACTTCTTTTTAGCTCAAGAGTAAAAGGGAGATCAACATCACAAAAAAATAAAGGGTACTGCAGCATTAATACGGATACAGGGAGGCCCTCTTTTTGCCATCTGCTGCTGTTGTTGTTGCTGTTGTTGTTGCTGCTGCTGCTGTTGCTGCTGCTGCTGTTGCTGCTGCTGCTGTTGCTGCGGCGGTGACGGCGATGGTTCACGTGCCGCGGTTGAGCAACACAACCGCTACTGTAACAACCATCAGGGCCCCCTACAGGGTACGAACCTGTAGGGGCCCCTATGGGGGGCCCCCCGGGGGCCCCCAAGGGTTGCGAAGGGGGTGTACTGTTGCAGGTACACTTAACAACGGGGAAGAGGCCCTCTACTAGGGGACGAGGGTCTTGGGGGAGGCCCAAGGGGGGCCCCCCGGGGCCCTCCTCGTCAGAGCTAACAATGGGGTCACCCCACTCTGTCTCAATCATTACAGAGGTAGTACAAGACAGCAGCAGCAGCAGCAGCTGCTGCTGCAGCAGCAGCAGAAGCAGCAGAAGATCAGATGGTTGTACACCTCAAGGTGAATAGTGTGGGGTTGCTGACTAAACACAACCCAAAAAATGCATGCATGCGCAGCAAATCAAAACCTGTTACTGCTGCTGTTGCTGTTGCTGCTGCTGCTGCTGCTCTTGCTCTTGCTGCTGCTGCTGCTGCTGCTGCTAGTGTGCTTCTCCCCCCTGTATGCACGTGGTCTATTGAGCATTAAATGGTGCTAAGCAGCAAAAAAATAAATAAAATAAAAAATAAATAATTTATATAATTATAAATAATAAATATATAAACAAACAACACACAAAAAAGGACTGCAGCAACGTTGCTGCTGCTGCTGCAGGGGGGCCCCCCGGGGGCCCCCCATAGTAATACCTAGAGGGCCCCAAGGAGGGGTATAGCGGGGCCCCTAGGGGGTTATTCTCTTCTTTTTTATGATTTGTTTGTTGTAAGGAAGGAAATAATACCATTTAATTATATTTATATAAATAAATAAAGGATCTATTTATGCATGGGGCCCCTATTGTGGTGTATTTATTGAGTCTTTTCTTCCTTGTTGCTGCTGTTGCTGCTGCTGTTATACTGCAGCAGCAGCAGCAGCAATTGCTGCTGCATTTTTCTTGCTTTTTTTGCTATTAAGGGAGAATAATATATTCTTCTTTCTTTATAGACACAAAAAAGAAAAATAATTAAATAATAAGGGTACTTAGCTGTACCCTTAGGGGCCCCCTTCCTTATACGATCTATATATATATAGGGGCCCCTCCTCTCATAAATAATAGGGTCTTCCTCTTTCCTCTTGGGGCCCCCGCCCCCCTCTTTCTTTTTTTTATTTATTTTTATTCTTTTTCTTTTTATTTATAAATAATAACAAAACAACAATAGCGCCAATGCAGGCGCAACGACCCCCTGCTGCTGCTATGAGCAGCAGCAGCGGCAGCAGCAGCAGCAGCAGCAACAGCAACAGCAGCAGCAGACGATTGAGCAACAACAACAACAACTCCACCACCACCACCAACAGCAGCAGCAGCAGCAGCAGCACTTGCAGCAGCAGCAGCAGCAGCAGAGGATTAAGTAGGTGTATCCCTAGATCAATAAATATAATAGGTAATAATTTTTCTGTTCCTCCTTTGTGTTATATGCGTAGATCACCATTAGGGTTTATAAATAATGAGGGTTTAGGGTTTAGGGTTAATATAAACCCTAATAATAATAATAATAATAATAATAATAATAATAATATAAATATAAATAAATATAAACATATATATACAATAAAAAATACAAATATGTATATAAATGGATTATCTTTCTCTTATGATGGTTATTTACTCTTTTTTTCTTCATGGGATTGTTCCCTTAATATACAAGACATAAAAAAGGGTACTAATTTACGTACCCTATATGCACAAAGACATGGTATAGAGGGGATCTATTTATTCTCTTTTTCTTCTCATCTTTGTCTATGTCCCTCTAAGGCACATAATAATAATAATAATAATAATAATAATAATAATAATAATAATAATAATATATTCTATCTAT
>NW_013565476.1:0-4253 GCF_000499605.1 Eimeria maxima | reverse complement strand
CAGCCGCATCGAAGGGGGTCTGAGTTGACAAGTCAAAGGTTCCCAGTAGGGCTACCCAACACAGGTGTTCCATGCACACTTTGTAGGCGTCTTCATCCGGCCACTGCTAGCTGGCTGTAGTTCATACGTGTCTTGATGCCCTCTGCCTGACATGTATCGAGTGCACTGCTTGTAGCACATGGCAGTGTACAAAAGAATGAAGAGGGAAAATGGTGGTTGCACGATTGATATGAATTCAGAGCCCTTAGCAATTATCGTTGAAGCACACTGCATGGTCATAGCAACAGCGTCCACCGAAAGCTAGCTTGCGCGATAAGTTCTGCTAGAGCTACTATCTCATGCTGTGAGTCTGAATGGAGATGGCTTGTTTCGTTGGGTTTGCTCATCGACGTCTTATTGTGGAAGACTGGGGGAGGGTGTTGGTGTGCCTGCTCAGAGAAACAGAACAGAAAGGCTTTCTTTATACGGATATCTGCATGTGGCTCCAGGCAGGTTACTCTGTAGTGACGCCGGAGTGACGCTTAAGCTTGCTACCACTGCAGACGTTGAAAATGCACTACTTCCGCCAAACTATCCTCAATTACACACGCGCAGAAGCTCTGAGTTCACGTGAAAGGGCGTGTGGTAAATTTGATGCTGAATGCCACACTCCACTTTGCCCTTGCTCTTGTCTCTCCAGCGGCGCTCTCGCTGCGTATTGTACTTGTAAATATATCAGTGTGTGCTGATATCCGGGCTGGCAACACTTGAATGTGATGCTCAACATCAATATTTACAAATGTTGTTTGGGCTTTCTCTGCATGTGGAGGTCCACACTCTCTGCAATGCAGAACGGCTACAAATTACCAAAGTACAAAAAAGTAAGTGGGGAACAGCTGTGCTTTTCAGCACCTATGAGCAGTTACTGTTCGATGCCCTCTTACAAATGTCTAGACGCGCATCTTGGACGAATTGACTCTGCTCTGTCGAGCAACTACACGGGCATGCACTGATGTCGCAATAATGTTAAAAGGCCACAGCGTGCAGTTCCTACTCTATTGTCTCAAGGATGCTGTGTCACAAGACATGCTAGCCCAGCATTTTGGGGTTTCGAAGCAGTGCGGGAAGGTCTCTGTCAAGGAGTGTGCCCACATCTGTGGAAAAGGTTTCGTGGCTTCCCATAATCTTAACCCCTGCATAGCCTGTGTTTCGTCCTTGAGTGGTACGACTTCGGACGCCTTGCGCTGCTGGGGGATGCATAGATTTTCGCTGCTCTAGGCTCTCCATGTGTGCCTGTTCGACGTTGCCTAGGGGGAAACCATCAAAAGCGGAGCAACGAATCTTACTACCACTTTTCAATCTACCAACACGAATATAAAACAAGTATTCGTCCGTTGTCTATGGTGTTGTCTTATGAGCTGGACTGTTCTAATGTGAACTAGTGCGCTGCATATATGAAATCGAAGATCGTTTCCGATGAACATTGCGAGATGTCATACTGCAAAAGTAGTTAATGGGATGTCTCCCTAAACTGCAAATAACATCCTTCCCCCGTCCGAAGTTGTCTTGAGCCCAGCGATAAAGGGCGTACAGCTGCGGGGCAGGATGTTTGTCACGAGGCACCGTGTTGCAACTCAGGCCCAGGACTGCGCTACTTACGAGCGCAAACAAGCATTCTTGGCCCTACATACAATCAGTTTAGGAAGTTGTAGAGAACTTCTCCCACCGTATCGATTGTCTAGTCAGGCCGGGCAAGAGTTCATGCGTATACTTCAGAAAGAGTAGCCACCAGTGCGCAGATTATGCCACACTACATATTGAGTACCAATCACACCAAATGAAGGGGAATAGCTGCCGTCCTGAATTACTTTGGATATCATCAGGTTATGACTACTTTTGGTCGATGGGGCGGCAGCGAGCTGTCCTCCGACTGCAAGGGGACCAGTGGATAACGCGTCTCGCGGGCGCTGCTCCCACCGCTCATGAGCGTTGGTATCTTTGGAAAGACTTTACCGTGGTTCTGAGTGTCTTTGTTTGTTAACATGATAATTTGTTTTATTATGCTGTGGATAAAGTGTAGCTCATTCTTTAAGGCCCTCCCCTTAACGGTCTACAGGATGCGGACCGAAGTGACCATTGAACCGCCCTTCCTCCCGTTATATTCGTCTAAGGTATCCGTCCCTCAGCTATAAATGCGTTTGTTGTGGTGGATTGTCTGTTATTTTCTTCTTAGACGAACTATTGACAACTGCTGGCTCCAGCGTCTCTGCCCTGTGCTCCATCATCTGCTGCGCGGTTTACCTAACTCACTGCTGTCAGGCACTCAACTTAGTAGCCAAAACAATTAGGCGCAGGATCCCGTCATCTTGATTCTGGAAATGCATCCCTCTTCAGCAATCCACAATGCCTCCGCCACTTTTGCCAGTACGCCCATGTCTGATGGACATCGAGACGCTTCCAGCGGCTCCCTGGGCAAAACAGCGTATTGCTCGACGCTGAAAAATTGCCGAAAGTTATATAGGACTCATCAAATATATGCTGGACTGTTTTCGGTGTTGGCAGTTGTGGCAGTCACTTTCCACTACTTCCGCATTTGTTACGGCGTGAGGAGTGGCGGGGGGGTGCCGCGACGATTGGCAGGTGGACAGCCTGCAGCAGACGAAGACCCCGTTCTGTCTGCCATTCTTGACATGTGTTTGGACATGGAAGAAGAAGTGGGTGGCTGTCCCCAAGCTCGGCCAGTTCCGCAAGAGGAGCTGTCAGGACCGCATTCCTCGTGGCAATCACTTCCTTCGCTTCAGCAAGAGCAGCCGACAAGGTCTGCGGTTCCATCTTCCTCAGCTTGGGGATCTCTCCAGGGACCTCCAGGTGAAGTGTCTCTTCAGCAGATCCCACCTCCGGTTTTGCAGAAGAATTATCATGGGGGTTGGCCAGTTGCGGATGAGATTGCTCGTGCCTTGCCCCTTGGAGGGCCGTCCATATATTGGCAGCACTCTTCGATGTTGCCTACCCAGGTCGGTGTCCCGCTCACCAGGCTGAGCACGAAATCCACACCTACTGTGTATCCATTGCCTGGGAACGCACCATTACCACTTCAGGACCCGGGTGTAGGGAGTTCTTCCGGAGTCGCAGGTACACTTCGAATATCCACCACACCAACAGTGGCGGGAACCCAAAATTACGTCAGCCCTGTGGATCTGTTGGCAAGTGGCCAGCCCCTGAATGTTCAAAAAAGCGCAGTCCCCCCGACCTCCGTCCTTTTGCAGGAAGTTTTGAGGCCAAAGGGACAGTCGGCGGAAGGCGAACTCCAGAGCCCACCAGGCCCACGTCCTTCCCGACCCTTAAAAAGGCAAAATGAATTGCCAGTACAGCTCCTGTTTGGTGGATCTGGTTCAGGTGCTTATTTGCGGACAAAACATGAATCCTTGCCGCAGGTGCGTAGCAGCACAGGTGTTCAACCGGCTCAGCATTCGTTGCCACCATACCCTGTGCAGGCTGTGCAGAATTCTGGGAAGCAGCCACAAGCAGAAACGCCCATCGCACGTGCAGCTTCTGGGGCCGGAGTAATGTTAACCCCCCATCCATTTTATAGGCTTCCGAAGTTCAACAAGAGTGCGGGCTGGAAGGTGATACATTTTTCGGCCGCAAAAGCCTTTGCAGATAAGGCAAATCTTAACATACCTACCGGTGCTATGCGCATTGTGCACGACCTTTTTATACTAGAACGTTTGCCTGAAGTCGGAGCAAACGAGATAATAGCGAATACTCAGCGAATTGCTGGCCATCTGTATAACTGTCATCAGGATTCAGAGGTAAAGCTAACACCATCTGAGGCGGTAATGGTATTGGGTAGGAGATATATGATGCTGGAAATGCTTCTGTGTGCAATTCATGTTTTGGGACCGGCGATGGATGCCCATAAGTGGTGGAAAAATCTAGTCAAATTGATTCCACCGCATGTCGCTCTTACCCCCCCAAGATATCCCACTCTGCGCTGCTCTCAATACATAGCTCTTACAAAAAGACTAAGTTCAGCTATAAATTTACTAAGGAATGGCATACGACCAGGGGAAGAGGAAACGATTGACCTGAAAAGGGAACTGTTTTGTAAACCGGATTCTCACCCGGAGTTTAGACTGCCTCGATGGGAAGCGTGGAGGGTCGATGATAGGAAAGCAGGACAGGGCTAAGCGCCGTAAACGTCGAGCTACGCATATCCGATTGCTCAAATCGTTTCACGGCAGTTTTGATTTTTTCCGGTATCCACTTATTGT
>NW_013565474.1:0-2645 GCF_000499605.1 Eimeria maxima | reverse complement strand
AAATAATAATAATAATATAAATATATATAGTAATATAAATAAGGAAATAAATAATAATAATATAAATAATAATAATATAAATAATAATAATAATATAAATATATATAGTAATATAAATAAGGAAATAAATAATAATAAGAAAAGATGTATAAAATTAATATTAACAGATGGATATATAAATATAATATGTATAGAGAATAAATATAATTATTTATTTAATTATATTTATTTATTTATAAATAATTATACTAAATTTATACTGTATAGACACCCTAATTTATATAAACATTTATTATTTATTAATAATTATAATTTATTATTATTATATACACCTAATAAACTTCCTTATTCTCTTCTTTCTTTTCTTTCTTCTTCTCCTTATTATTCACACTTTTATTCATTAGTAAGTTATTTTATTTATTTATTTATTTATTTATTTATTTATTTATTTATTTATTTATTTTATTTATTTAGGGCAGGGGAGGGGAGGGAAAGGGAGGGAAAGGGGGGCCCCTATAGGAGGGGGGCCCCTTAGGGGGTGGGTTTATGTTGTTGCATGCATGCATGCATGCATGCATGCATGCGTGTCTTTGTGTATATTAGGCTGAGTTCGTCGTTGACGTCGTTCACGTCGTGGAGCAGCAGCAGTATGAGCTGCAACTAGAGCAGCAGCAGCAACAGCAGCAGCAGCAGCAACAGCAACAGCAACAGCAGCAACAGCAGCAGCAACAGCAGCAGAAGCAGCAAAAGCAGCAGCAGCATGTTAAGGCGTTACCACCAAGTCCTGTACCTGTACAACCAGTTGGTGCTGCAGCAGCAGCAGCAGGAGCAGCAGCAGCAAGTCGTGCATTTCCTCACACTTCTGCTGCTGCTGGTGCTGCTCCTGCTGCTGCATGCGGGCAGGTAGGGGGCCCCTCACCACCAACACCACCTGCAGCAGCAGCAACAACAGGAAGAGTTACTGCAGGTGCAGGGGGCCCCCAACAGGGTCAGCATAGGCCCTTGGGGGCCCCTGGATCTGGTCAAGGAGGATGGGGGGGGCCCCATCATAACAATGATCAAGGGGGGCCCCCATCTACATGGAGGGGCCCCCCAGTACCATATGGAGGACAGCAGGGGCCCCGTCCTCCCTTGCATACAGGAAGTCCTATGGAGGGTACAGTTGAGGGGCCCCCATCTTATCATGGACGCCCCCCATCATCGGGAGGTACCCAAGGGGGGCCCCCTCAGGGGCCCCCATCAACAGGGAGTACCCAAGGGGGGGGCCCCCTACCCTCTAATTCCTTAGGTAATGAATCTTCCCTCCTTATTGACTTAGATGATATTGCTGACGCCTTTGGTCAAGAAACTGTACCCTTGCATGCAGCAGCAGCAGAGGAGGAGGGGGCCCCCATACACCTGCAGGGGGGCCCCCCACCTACTACTAGACACCCACAGGGGCCCCAGTATGTACACCAACAAGAAAAGAATCAGGGGGCCCCCATGGGGGCCCCACGTCTTTCCCATCAAGAGGGTATGCATAATACACGGATAGGTATACAAGTAAAGGAACATGGGGGCCCCCCAAGGGATTCGTACCCTATAATTGAGGAAGAGGGGCCCCCTCCTCAATGGCCATCAACAAATACTAATTCAATGCAGCAGCAGCAGCAGCAGCAGCAGCAGCAGCAGCAGGATAGTACATCATTAGCAACAAACTTTTATAAGGAAGCTTCCCCTAGTACCAACAACATGGGGGCCCCTATAGGGTACAATGAAGGAGGTATGGGGGCCCCTGACGACATTTGTACAGGGTACAGGGAACGAGTTCGGGGGCCCCCCAGGGAAATAATAGGGTACGGAGAAGAAGATATAGGGGCCCCCAACGAGGTGTGTACAGGGTACAGGGAAGGAGGAGTCGTGGGGGCCCCCAAGGAAATAGAAGAGTACAGTCAAGAATTTAGGGGCCCCCCTAAGGAAATAATAGGGTACAATAAAGAAGGTATATGGGGGGCCCCCAAGGATATAGGGGCCCCCTTTTGGGTATTTGGTGGTATAATAAATGCTAATATAAATAAGAAAGAAGGGCATTTATTAATAACAGAAGGAAGAAGGGTATTTAATTGTATAATAAATAAAGAATTAATTAATTATATTATTAATAATATTTATTATACTTATTTATTTAATTTATTATCTATTAAGGAAAAAATTATTAATGTACAAGGATATTTTTTATTACAAATAAAAGAAGAAGAAAAAGAAGAAAAAGAAGAAAAAGAAGAAAAAGAAGAAATAAAAAAAGAAGAAAAAGAAAAAGAAGAAAAAGAAGAAGAAAAAAAAGAAAAAAAAGAAAAAAAAAAAGAAAAAAGAAGAAATGTTTATGTTATAGGGTTTAATAAGGAAGCACCAAGAAAAGAATTATATAATAAATTAATTTATATTCGTTCTTTATTAGCTAAACAAAAAGAAGTAAATAAATAAATAAATAAATAAATAAATAAATAAATAAATAAATAAATAAATATATTATTTATTTATTTATTTATTTATTTATTGAATATTCATGAATATCTGCTTTCCTTTGTTATCTTCTTTATGTACAAAAAAAAAAAAAAAAAAAAAAAAAAAAAGAAACAAAAAAAAAAAAAAAAAAAAAAAAAAAA
>NW_013565473.1:0-2918 GCF_000499605.1 Eimeria maxima | reverse complement strand
CAAAAACCGCCGCATGAAAGCAGCGAGCCGTAAACGGCACGTTGCTGGCTGCTACAGCGGCGGGAACGACTGCAACTGAAACACCAACATAACCGAGAAAAAAGAGCAGCACACGAGGAGACACGGCGGAGGCGTCAGTACCAATGGCAAACGATGGTGAAGATTGCCAAAAAGCAACCTGCAGACTGCATCTGTTCCCGTCTCTGTTCCTCCTCCTGTTTCTGACGCTCCTCCGCGCGCTGCTGCTTACGGGAGAAGATTAACTGTCTTCAAAGACCGTCAGAAAGATGAGGATCTCCTTGCTAAACCGCTAGACATTCTCCAGGCCCAGTGACGACCACAACAAGAGGGAAACAAACAACAAGTCCAATGCAAGCTGAGATGCAGCAAACAAGACATAAAACATTATGCCTGATGACAATCCCAGACACAGCCACGACGTTCCAGGAGTCACACAATTCGTGCCCCCACCCATGAATCCAGCTGGCTTGCTCGCTCGCGACATAGCTGGCGATCTACCTAGCTGGCTAACGACCTAGTTGGCTGTCTAGCTTGAGACCTTGTTGGTTGGCGGGCTAGCTAGCGGGCTAGCTGACTGGCTAGATAGCAGCATGGCTAGTTGGCTGACCAGGCGAACAGGTGGCTCTCCAGCCAGCCAGCCATGGAAATAAACGCTGGCAATCGCCGGAACAGCTATGTAGCCAGCGAATGAAGAAGGTGCTAACCAGCTGGTTGCGTGTTTTAGTAGCTAACCTAAAGTTAGACCTATCCACTGCTTCCAACGACTGGCCTTTAAGTTCAGAAAATAATCAAATCTTCGTTTCCCAAGCCCGTATTGTTGCTGCGGCTGCTCCTGTTTCTATAGCTAGCCAGCAGGCTAGCACAAGCTAAAGAATAAGTGCACAGGATTCGTCCCCTGGAGATCGTCTAGTCCAGACGTGCCCTGGGGGGTTCGTCTCCCGGTCCCAAAAGGGCAATACAAGGTCCCTCATGGTTCCTTGTACACATGTTCACTAACCGGCGCACACTTTGTTGAAAAGAATACAAGTCGTCCCGTCATGCACTGTGTAACAGGTAAAAATTGCGCCTTTTTTCATCCCACAAGTTGACCGGTGGCAAGCTACGACAGCTCGCTGTATTTCCTTGCTCCCCTAGTCAGCTAGCAGTGCAATGGCTAGATGGCTGGTTTTGGGCTCGGTGCCGATTTAGATACTTCATCAGCGGCCATCACTAGGCATGCCATCCACACCAGGTGTCCCCTGCAGCTGCTCATGCTGCTGCTCCTGCAGCTGCTCATGCTGCTGCTCCTGCAGCTGCTCATGCTGCAACATATTCTCTAGCTGCAGCTTCAGTTGCAGCAGCATCTGTTTCTTGGAGATAGCCAGACGGAGATACACATTGTTGTATATTGTAGAGGCTGCAGCTTTTGCTAAGCCAACTGCCAGTTTCAAGATTGCCCACATCCAAAGCAACGTGACGCTGTATGCAAGGATAATATTGGGCCAAGAGCCATACACGACCTTCGTGAACTCTTGATAATCCGGACGCCAATCATCACCTTTCATCTGTTTTGCCGGTAGGTTCCGGGATATGTAATGCCCGGCTATAAGCATCAATATGCACGCTAATATGAACATATTAAGGGGACCAGTTATAGAAGCAGCCATCTGCTGTTTATGCTGGTGCAGCGTCTTGGATGTTAGGGCTTCCGCACTCACAGCACCAGCCTCTCCCAACTCACCTGCCGCGATGCCGTTCTCTGGTCTTCCGCTCTGACGAGAACTGTAAAATTCTTCTGCGACAGCACCTGTACGCTTTGCCTTGAATGCCTGACCCTCAAACAACGAGTGCGAGCCCTGAGCAACCGCCTGACCAGAAGAGGTAAGGGCCCCTTCTGCAAATGCCAGTAGAAGTGGCAAGAGCAGCCACCTCCCTTGCCGCATCATCCTTTCACCTCCCCTGCTTCACCTAAACCGTTTAAAGGTATTAATTGACTTTCTCCGACGTCGGGCCTGCAGCTGTATCTTCGTGCCGGCTATAGGCACAGTAGGATGGCTGCAGTGCATTAGTTCACCAAAGAGGCAGTTTCCACAACGAAACTGGCCTGTACTATTGTCGATTCACAGCTCTTGAGCTCTAATAGTTAAAACTGCGTCTTCTAGCCTAATAAGGATCGCCCTAAGCTGTAACATAATCGGAACCGTTGAGATCGATCATTGAACAAAGTCCTGGATCTCCTTTCCGCTTTCCAGGCCTTTCGGCACATCAGTCGAGGGACATACACCTCAAGAATAAGTGTGAGAAATCCTGAATATAAAGATTTGGGGGAATATTTGGTGCTAGGGATCCAACGGCCTTCCGACACCTACCCCTCACCAGCAACTGTAACGCACGGCGGCCGTTTGCCGTGGCTACGTATCACTCCCTAATAGGCCTATAGGCCCCTATGGTGCTAGATCTACAAAATGAGCGTCTAAATACCTTAACTCTCAGTTATTCCCAGGGAAAATCCCTAAATTACGGAACTTCCGAAGGAAGGATCGATCTTAATCGCCTTCCCTCATGAGTGTCTATTCGTCCCCGCCACACCCTGCCGTCCATCCCGGCACCGGGTGCTACGGTCGGACCGCAGGCATGGCCTGACTCTTTCGGACTAACTCTGCACCTGAATGTGCCAATTTCATTCTAATTACTAAGACCCTTATCCCTAATTGAATACACAGAGCCAAACATGACCTAACTATGTCACTTACCTTCTATGCGCCAGCGCGCATAGCTCTGCGGCGGGGTGCTGCTGCTCAGCCCCAGCACCAAATAACTGCTACACCTCTAATATGCTCCTAAACCTACTAATACTATTGAATTCCATCTATAGTTAAGCCTAGGTAGCCTCAGATCTCTAATAGGGACGACACGAG
>NW_013565472.1:0-3374 GCF_000499605.1 Eimeria maxima | reverse complement strand
TTGGCTGTAGGCGAGCGGGCCTACGCGCGTGTAATAAGATTTGTGGAGCTTCAGTGTAGGAAGGAATCGGGCTTCGTTGAACTTTAGGTGCGCGTGGCCTTGGTAGCTTCCACGGAAAGATGTATCCTATGTGCTATGCGTCTGCGACGCAGCACCTGATATTATAAACAACGTCGGTGATTTGGTGTGGGAGCAAATGTGCAGAGGAGTGCGTAATGCAGGAAGACAGAGACTATGTAGTACTGTATGTAGAAAGCATAGTGGTATTGACTGCGAGCCCTGTTTTGTATGGTAACAGCTATTCGGGCGACAATGGGAAGGGCAAACGGCTTGCCGCGGGCAATAATCGGGCGATCACCACGAGGTGTGTAGGTCCCCATGCCGCCTGTAGAACAGAAAATGGCACCCACACAACTCGTTGTGCACCAACTGAGTACTGCAAACGAAAGCGTAATCTGTAATGCATGTTGGTGGTCTTGGTTTGGCGATATCAGTTAAGATGCTGTGAGTTTAGCGTAGGGACAATTTCATAGTGTGCCGCTGGTGTTACTGCATGGAGAGATCTTGCAAAGGGGTGTTCGTCGCACATTTCCATCAGCATCTGAGACGAAAATGATAGCTTTCGGAATTGTTGCATACTGCTTGTCTGCAACAGTTTCACCCTTCGTGAGCCCTCCAACAAGGGGCTCTTGGGCAAGGACTCTCTGTCCAGCCAGTTGTTTCGTCTTGCAGTTGTTTGTAGGTTTAGGGTTTATTCGCTTGCCCTGATTGAAGTCAGCGTCGGTCGTTGGCTGCAAGGCGCAAATGTAACGTTTCTTTCAGGTGCTATGTTGCGTGCATGCGTGAACCTCGCGGAGTTGTAGTTATTCCTGTGAATGCGTTTGCAGCCTACCGTTCCGAAACCCTCTCTGAGGCTGGCGTCGCCCACTGTTTTTGAATAGCAAGTATGCACCTAATTTGCTGTGGTAGTAGCGGATACACCAGTTAGCAGCGCGGACAGTTTGTATTAACTCTGGAGCAAGAAAAACGAACTTTCTTTCTGAGGGCAGCTTTGGACAAGTGCCCACTGAAGCGTTTTGAGAGCAGGTTTGGATGGATGCGCGCCTGCAGTTATGGGGATTTTCACTGTGAAGAGAAGTTTGAAATTGCTTTGCTGCAGCCACGCTATTTTTTAGCTTCGGCTGGTGCAGGGTGGTAAGGTAAGCGTTTGAGTTTTTGAGACGGATTTGGGCATTGCAGTCGATGTGTCTGAGTCGGCGATGCAGTGCGTGTGCGATGCAGTGCATCGTTGGACGAGGGAACAGCGAATGCGCGGTGACCTTTGGCATACGATTTCAAGTACTGTCGGCCCTCCTGTGGATGTGCTGCGGTAGCTGCTCATCTGAGGATGGGAACAGCGAAATGGGGGCAGTTGCCGTTTTCGTGGCCCACGCGAATGGTGTAGATCCGCATGGAACTTGCAAAAACGAACGCAAAACCAGCCGTGGACTGTGGAACTGTTGGGAAACCCAAATGGAAGAATATTTCGTAGTGCAGCAGTGCGCTTCCGGTGTACGTAGATTAGTCAAGCTGTTTGTGCTGGTGCTGCTTAACGCATACATGTGCCGTTATTTTTTCCAGGTAGCTTCCTCGTTGCAAGGTATAGGTTGCGCCTTTGAGCAACATCTTATTCGATCGTACCAGTGCACAAACTGGTTAAAATGCGGGATATATCTTTTGATAATGGGCTTATGTTTGGCTTGCATGCCTTGTATAAAGTGCTCGCCGTCTTCTGACAGGCGTATACCCAATTATCGGCTCAGACGAAAGGGACCTGCATGTGTAAACATCCTCGGGGTAAGTAGGCTTTGTGCTCCCGTTGCCGGAAACAGTATGAAAGAGCCTTATCTGGCTTAGGGTTCGCGCGTGATTTTGACCAGACAGTATGCACATAATTAGCTGCCATATTTTGGCGTCTAAGCAAACATGCCACTTAGTGGCATGGACAGTTGTAGCGAGGATGAGGCACCCAAACCAACTTCATCTAGTTGGCACAGTTATGGGTATTGTTATGCTCAGGTTGTATGAGAGCAGTCACAGACATGTGTGTGAATGCATGTGGATGTGTGGCATTGTATTGTGAGGAGATGCAGGGGACCCGTTCCCTGAACCGTGATATTCTTATTCTCACGTTTTCGTGTTGTTTGAGCACTTGGTATGTGCTGGCGAGACGACTTCCGAGATTAAGAACATCATTTAATCCGAGAAGCAGTATGCGTTCACGCGCACCGTGTCGTGGGAAGATTCAGCGTCGGCGGAGTGTTTGTGTCAGAATATCGACACCGTTGCCGACGAGCCCTGTATGCGTGTTGACTGTTATACTTTAAAGGGCAGCAATTGCGACTGTGCGGTAGTCGTTGACAAGGGGTATCAGCATTAAATGCCCGCCTGCTGACGTATAATGGCCGCTGCTCTCGGGAGGATTGAAATAGCGCATTAAGGTAAGCAGTAGGTGTGTTTGCGACCCAAACAAGTTGTGTACTTTCGCATGGTGCTTACAGCAAAGATGTCGAAACACGTAGCTCATTGTCTTCCTCGTTTGCAATACAGAGAAGAGCGACAGCGGTAGTACAACGGAATACTTATGGTATGGACGGTTGTTCCATGCACTGGAATGGTCTACGGCAAAGAAGTTCAATAAATGCTTGCGTTTTCGAGACAAACGCTGCCGTTGCAGGCGATGCCTTTGAAGTGGTGATGAATTGCTTTGTTGTTGCAATGCAGTAACAATACGATAATATTTGACAAGCGGGAAAAAGTATTGCCGGCTAGCCTGCGGAGGCACGGCGGCGTTTGGCCTCCTGAGGACACATCGTTACAAAAGAAACGCAAACCAGCAATTCTTTGCGTATATATGTGTATGTGTATTCGGCAACACAAACGCATTTGGAATCCATAATGCTTTGGATATTCCTGCTCCACAGAGATTGATGGAACTATGTTGCGCTTAAGATAAGTGGAGCATGCAATCAGCCTATAAATGTGAGGCTTCTGCTCGTTGCGCTCGGTGTAGAACAGTAAGGTGCGCATAGTAGCCTGAGGCGAACGGTAAGCCAGCACTCAATCCGCATGCATGCGATGCCCTCCCAAAATTAGCCTAACAGAACACATGACTAATAACAATGGCAAAAAGACGTAGCTGGCTGCACGGTGCGTCGCTATCGAGTTGTTCCTTGTTAGAGACTCAACGGCAGTCAAAAAAATTTGGGAAGGCTTCGCAGATAGGCTGCACCAGTTAAAGGTGTCTTTGTCAGCCTACAGGCGCGTATGCAGTACTTGGCGGAGACCTAGTGGACTTGAATATGTAAGCATCTTGGCGCCCTTGTGCCGACGCC
>NW_013565471.1:0-39248 GCF_000499605.1 Eimeria maxima | reverse complement strand
TATATATATATATATATAAGCCTATGTATCTAAGGGGATGCTCCCCATAGTGGGAGCTAATCAGAGAAAAAGAAGGGGGCATTAAGGGGTGTTGGTTCTTTTGTTAATTTATTGTATTTTTATGGCTATAAAAAGGAAATAAAAAAGCAAAATAAAATATATATAAATAAATAAAATAGATTAAACTTTCTTAAGAAGAAAAAGGTACATGGGGGCCCCTCGCCACCGCGGTCGATGATGTATCGATGCGCCTCAGGGGGCCCCCGTTTTCCTTGTATAATTTCATGACATTTTTCCTTACTTATTTGTTTATTTTTAATTTAAAAAGATTTAAATCAATAAAAATAAATATATTTTTATTTTATTTTATATTATTAGCCTTTGTTTCATCCTTTTAGGGCCCCTGGTCAGCTGTTCCTCTCCTCGCCTCGCTATATAATGGTTAATACAACGGTCCGTCGCCTGCTACTGCTGCTGCTGCTGCTGTTGTTGCTGTTGCTACGGATTGATGCTCTTTGCTTCTTTTTTCTTTGCTTTGTTTCTTTTTTAGGAGATTTTAATGAAGAAATATTATGTTTATCTCCTTTCTTCCCCTTATTTTAGTCTTTTCTCCCCCCTATAAAGAGCCTCTCTCCCGTAGAGCCGCTACCGCAGCAGCAACAACAGCAGCAGCAGCAGCAACCGGTGGACTCCGATCTCTCTCTGCACGCAAGCCTTAAACCCTAGTAAACCTTAAACCCTAAACCCTAATAAACCCTAGTAAACCCTAACAGCTAGAGACTGCTTAGTATATCCCCTTCTAAGGAAGCATCAGTCTACCTTTATTACGAGAAGTTTCGTGCTGCTCTCCAGCAGCAGCAGCAGCAGCAGCAACAGCACGACTGTAAATCCTAAATAACGATTTGTTGCTCTTTTTTCATTGCTTCTTCTTTCTTAATATTTATTCCTTAATCCTTTCGCCATTTGCCTTCTGTTTAATTAGCTAACCACGTACCCGCATATAAAACTGTCCGCAAACCCTAAACCCTAAACCCTAAATCATAAACCCTAAGCCCTAAACTATGCTACACACCGATGTGTATATATTGGTGTGTATTAATGTTATGTATTTAGTGTTTTTGTGTGTGTATATAAATGTGTGTATAGGTGCCATTAGGGTTTAGGGCCTAGGGTTTATGGTTTAGGGTCTAGGGTTTAGGGTTTAGGGTTTAGGGTTTGAGGATGAAGGACACTGCTGCTGCCTCTTTAAACTCTCCCCGCCTTAGGCGGCTCCCTTCTGGTCATTATAGACGTATTGCTGCAGGGGACGAGCTGCCCCTGATGCAGCTGCTGCTGTGCAGCTGCATGCAAGCAGCACCAGAGTACGAGCTCCTATACGAGAGCCCACGGGGCCCCACATCTTACCGCAGCAGCAGCAGCAGCAGCAGCAAGCGCCCTGCCCGCAGCAGCAGTCATAAGCTGCGGCAACAAAAGTCACACAAAGAGCAGCAGCAGCAGCCACAGCATCAAGAAACGCTGCAGCACAAATTGTCCAGCAAGCAGGAGCAGCACGAGCAGCAGGAGCACCAGCAGCACCAGCACAAAAGCATTACCTGGGCAGACGCCGGAGGCCCCTCTGAGCACAGCGCAGACACATCTGCGGATACAGCGCAGCAGAGTGTGCTGCAGGACCAAAGCAGCAGCAGCAGCAACGGCAGCAGCGGCAGCGCCAGCCGCAGCAGCAGAAGCAGCAGCATACTTGCTGCTGTTGCTGATGCTGCACCTCCACCAGAGGAGCCTTCAATAACTCCGTCAGAAACAACGCCAAGGGTAGCTCCTGCAGCAGCAGCACCAGCAGCGCCACCAGCAGCAGCACCAGCAGCAGCACCAGCAGCAAGCAAGCAGCAAGAAGTGCCCCGTGCTGTGTCCCTTAAGAAAAAGGAGACAGGTGGATTAGGGAGACAAACAAACAGCAGCATAAGAAGTGCAGACAGCAGCATAAAGAAAGATGCAGCAAAGAGAATCAGCAGCAGCAGCAGCAGCACGTACTACATAAAGAAGCGCAGCAGCAAACCTGTAGCGCCTGTTGCAGCAGCACCGATGCAGAAAACCCTTAGTAAAGAGCAGCAGCAGCAAGCTGCTGTTGCTGCTGCTACACAACAACTGCAGCAAAGGCAGCAATCCGTGCAGCGGCTAAGATCTAAGATTGCTCATCAGCAGCAAAAAGCTGCTGCTGCTGCTGCTGCTGCTGAAGGACCAGATCATTCTCTTGCTGAAAAAATCGAAGTCGATATTGCTGTATTCACGTAGGCCCCTGCTGCTGCTGCTGCTGCTGCACCTGCTGCTGCTGCTGCTGCACCTGCTGCTGCTGCTGCTGCTGCTATAGTGCCTGCTACTGCGAATGCTGTTCGCTCCTACTGCTGTTGCTATGCCTCCTGCTGCTGAACGTGCCCCAGTTTTGCAGCGCGCTGTCTCGCTTGCTGCAGAATCCCGTGCTGATGCTACTGCTGCTGCTGCTGTCTTGAGCGTTGCTGTTGCTGTACGGACAGCGTATTTTGCACTGGAAAGAAGTAAAGGGGCTTCTGTGACGCAGTATGCACACTCCTCTCGTCTTAGGGTTTAGGGTTTAGGGTTTGCATGCGTTCTTATGCGCTGCAGAGGGCAAGTAGAACTAGAAGGAGACAAAGCGCAAATGTTTTTGCTTTGCGGATTCCTCAATGACAGTCTTGGAGACGTAAGGGTTTAGGGTTTAGGGTTTAGCGAATGCAGGAATACTTGACGCAGCTTCAGTGACACGTATTGAGCACCGAGGGAAGAATGTGGAGCACTTAGGGTTTAGGGTTTAGTGTTTAAGATTTAGGGTTTAGGGTTTAGGGTTTAGGGTTTGTGAATTGTGCAGCTATTGAATCATACTCGTAATCGTACCGAGCCTGTTTCCTTTCATCCAACAGATGAAGAACTTCAACTTCATGTTACTCATAGGGTTCGTAAACCCTAAACCCTAAACCCTAAACCCTAAACACTAAACCCTAAACCCTTGTTTGCTCGTCTGTCTGTCTTCATTATCTCTTATTCGTTTATTTCTCTCTTTCTTCTGTGTTTCTCTGTATGTTCTCCGTGGGTTTTGCTGCTGTGTGTTGCTGTTGCTGCTGCTTTTGCTGCGCCTGTTGCTGTTGCCGTTGCTGCTTCAATGCGTTGCTGTTGCTGCTGCTGCTTCTTGCTGCTGCTGCTACAATTCATTGCATTTTTTCTTCCTTGTCTTGCTGTTACTCCATCCTATTGACCCTATCCTCTGCTCCACCTGCTGCTGTTGTTGCTGCTGTTGCTGTTGCTGTTGATGCTGGTGCTGCTGCAGTTTGTATTACCATTAGATCAAGAAGCAGCAGCAATAAGATTAACATTAATAATAACACAAGAGGTAGAGGAGACAATAAAAAATACAAGAAAAAGGACATGGAAATTAAGAGACTTTGGTTGTATTATTATTCCTCTTGTTAATCTTAAACAACCTAATGTAAGGATATTCACGTTTTTTTTTATTTACTATTATTATTTATTTATATTTATTGTATATTATTATTATTAATATTATCTATTATTATATATTACTGTTATTATTATTACTATTATTAGTAGTAGTAGTAGTAGTAGTATTTTTACTTAATATGTATACATGCATTGTATTATTATTATTATTATTATGTAATAATTGTTATAATAGATAATACATAAGAAAAAAATAAATAAATAATTCAGCAAATAAATAAAATAATAATAATAATCTTTTTTTGTATATATTTATTTATGTTGTTGTTACAGACGATTGATTGGTCATCTTATCCTGTCTCTGTCTCTGCTGCATTTTCTGGGCGTGGTACGTACAGCTGCTGCTGTTGCTGCTACTGCTGCTGCTGTTGCTGCTGCTGTTGCTGTTGCTGCTACTGCTACTTTTCTTGCTGTTGCTGCTGTTGTTGTTGTTGCACCACCTGGACACCATGGAATCTGCTGCCTTTTCTTATTTGGTGCTTCCTTGCTGTCGGCTGGCTAGCTGGGCAGCTAAGAACTCTCTAGCTAGCTAGCCGACTGGCTAGCCAGCCAGTCGCAAGCTAGCTAGACACGAGCTGGTCCTTGTGTCTTGTCTCCCCAATAGTTAGATAGCTAGTTAGCCGTTGCCAGCTAGCTAGGTAACCGGCTAGCTATCCAGCTATTCCAGCTAGCTAGCTAGTTATCTAGCTAGATATAAGCTAGCGCGGTAGTGAGTGTCTTGGTCTCCTTAGGTACTGGTAGTCTTCGTTGTAAGTTAACTTCTTACCTACAGAATGATGGACCTCCTATCCCTCAAGACACCATTGAACCGTAAGGCATCCTAAACCCTAAACCCTAAACCCTAAACCCTAAACACCAAGCACTAAACGCTAAACGCTAAACCCTAAATTTCAGCAGCGGTCTCTTGTGCTGCACATCTTGCATGCATAATTGATAGAGATTGCTGTTGTCTATCTGCCGGGTGCATTTCATTGCCTTTTAGCTTTTTATCCTCAGCAATAATAATAATAATAATAAATGTTATATAATAATAATAAATAAAAATAATAAAAGATTTGTCTTTTTATTGTTTTCTTTGCAGCTTCCAACCCCCGCAAGGAATAACAAAAATTCGCAATATTAGAGAAGAAGGGCAGCATGCAGCAGCAGCACCTTCTCCTGTACGCATGCGCAGACTGAGCAGCAGCAGCAGCAGCAACAGCAGCAGCAGCAGCAAAGGGTGTGGGGTTGTATATGCAACAAAGAATGGGGATGTAATAGATGGCAGAGATCTCCTTAGAAGTTCTTCTTCCTTAGATTGCTCCCTGCAGCCATCGGGGGCCCTTACACACACCTGGCAGCTGCAGCACAGGCAGGCCTCCTTGCTGCTAAAGCAGCTGCAGCGGCAGCAGCACAAGCAGCAGCAGAAGCAGCAGCAGGAGAAAAAATTCGGTGTACACGCGGAAGAGGAGACAGTAAAAGGGTCATTTACCAGCAGCGGCCGCAGTACCCCACAGTCGCTGCTGCGTAGCTTATCTCCTCGCGTGCAGCGACTGCAGCAGCAGCAGGCCTTTTCTCATGACACACACAACGACACAGAAGGAATTCCCACTTATGCAATGAATCGGCGGGCAGTTGTTGAGGCCCCCACATGCAATGCTTCTCTTCCTTGGGCATGCTGCAGCAGCACTACCAATAGAGGCAGCAGCAGCAGCAGCAGCAGAAGCTTCAAAAAACAGCCAACCCAATGCTCCCTCTCAAGCGTGTACCAGGAAGAAGGGAGCCTCTGCAGCAGCCGCAGCATAGATGACACTTATAGCACCATCAGCAGCAGCAGCAGAAGCAGCAAGAGCAACAGCAGCAGCAGCTATGCACCTCCTCCCAAAGCAATTAGCCCTCCCCTTAAAAAGGCAGCTCAGCTACGCCGACCGCACCAATCGCAGCTGCAGCAGGAAAAGCAGCAACAACAGCAGCAGCAACTGCAGCAACAACAGCAGAAGCTGGTATTGCTGCAGGCCTCTCGGAAACAGCAGCAACGGAGGCCGGTGGTGCTGCACGCGAAGCAACAGCAGGAGCAGGAGCAAGAACAACAACTGCTACAGCAACAGCCGCCGCAGCAGCAGCAGCCGCAGCAGCAACAGCAGCAGCCTATCTCTGCTGAACTGCGGGATTTATCTCTAGGGATGAAGAGCCTCTTAGAAGAAATTCGGTTCAATACCCGCAGACTGCAGCAGCGGCAGAAGCAGGAGGAGGACGAGCAGCAGGAGAAGCAGCAGCAGAAGCACCACCAGCGGGTACTACCTGCAGTTCCCAAGGCAAGGAGACTGAGTGCAGCAGAACTGCAGAAGGAGCAGCAGCAACTACAGCACGACCAGCAAAGCTGCTTGGCTATTCGCCATGGATTCACGAGGCCTTCATTGGCTGGCAGGTGTTGAGTGTCTCACGCTCCCCTGTGTCTTTGCTGCTGCTGCTGTTGCTTCTTGTCTTGTCTTCTATAAGAGACAGGACGTGTACATCTTGTCTTTTGTTGTACATACACTGCAGCAGCACAGATGTTTGCTGCTGCTGACTCTTAGTATAGCGTAACACACCGCAAACAGCAAATGCTGCTGCAGCAGCAGCAGCAGAGATAGAAACAGCAGCAGCAGCAGTGACAACCGCACCCACAGCGACTACAACAGCAGAAATGATATGCAGAAGCAGCAGCAGCAGCAGCTTCGCAACAGCGTGCAGCGCAGCTGCTGTCTACAGCATCAGCAGCTGCAGCAGCGGCGAAGAAGCCTGCAGCGCTGCTGCTGCATGCATCAGGAAACCTCTCTTAGTGTTTGCCTTTTCCTTAAGGGAGGATCAATGGTGTTAAAATATGATAAAATAAATAATGCCTTGCAATAATATTATTGCTAGGTGCAGCTAGCTGTAGCTAGCTGCACCTAGCTAACTTCGCCACCTCTACGTACAGCTCGGAATAGGGCTAGCTGGTGCTACTGCTGCATCTAGCCATCTGCAGCAGCTGCTTCTGCATTTAGTTCCAGCGCTAGCTTCTGCTGCTACTGCTGCACCTAGCCACACTCGGTAATAAATAACGCAAAAAAGGACGAAACTTGCAAAACAACAGCTGCTGCTGTGCTTCACCAGCAGCACCAGCAGAAGCGGCATCAAGGGCCACGCCGTCCCCTGTCTGTTTTGCTGCTGTGGAGTTTGTCGCTGCCGCTGCTGTTGCACCAGGTGAAGCTGCGCCGCTGCAGCTGGAGTATATAGCTACAGCTAGCCACCCTGGGCTGTGTGCGCTGCATGCAAACGGTAGCAGCAGCAAGCGACCTCCTTCTCACACATCTTTAAACCCTTATAGCCAGCGTTTTGGGGCTTCTGTGGTGTCAATAGACCCCAAACGCAAGCAAGCAGCAGCACATCTAGCGGTGTGTGCACTGGTGGCTTCGTGCTGCTCTCACTGCTGCTCTTGCTGCTGCTACAAAAGTAGCTTCTGCGCCAGCTACAATAAAGACAGAACAGCAGCACTCTACTAAAATGCTATTTAATTCAATTACAATGCATTTAATTCATTTAATATATAATTTTTCCGCAGCATTTTACTTTTATAAACACAAGGAGAAGAGTACTTGCAGGAGCAGCAGCAAACGGCCGCTGCTGCAGCCCCGTGAGAGGCGGAGGCGGCGGTGGTTTACGGTGTATAGGCAGCTGATGTTGTATTTACTCGCCGTTTATTTTAATTATTTTGCATGCGTTTGTATTCCATAAATACCCCTAGAGACCTACCGAACACAAGGAAAGGTCTATAAGTGGGGCGGCTACCGCAGGTGTTGCTGTTGCTGCTGCAGAAGGAACAGCAACAACAGCAACAGCAACAGCATCAGAAACGCAGCAGCAGCAGCGACGGCTCCAAATCCTTTGGGGTCTACAGCTGCCTGTATACACCTCCTAACCCGGCTCATGAGGGATCCTAGTAGAAGGGCCAACAGGCAGCGTGCTGCTGCTACAGCTCCTGCTGCTGCTGCTGCAGCTGCGGCTGCAACGCACGGAGCTCAACAGGAGTAGCAGGTCTTCGCGACTGATGGAACGGCACAATGCAGCAAGAGCAGCTGCAGCAACAGCAGCTGCAGAAGCAGCTGCTGCAACAGCAGCAACTGCAGCAGCAGCAGCTGCAACCACAGCAGCTCCAACACCTACAGCAGCAGCAGCTACGCCCTCAGGAGCTGCAGCAGCAACCCATGCACATGCTACCCCTGAAGACTGATGCTGGGCCTTCGGCAGCAATGGTGCACGCTCCTCAGCTGCAGCGCATGCAGACACCGCAGCAGCAGCAATTGCCGCAGCAGCAGCAATTGCCGCAGCAGCACCTGCAGCAGCAGCCCCCGCTACAGCAGCTGCCGTCGCAAAAGCCTCAGCCTCAGCAGCTGCAAGCGCAACAACTGCAGCCGCAGCAGCTACAACAGCAGCAACTGCAGCAGCAACTGCAGCAACAACAACTGCAACAACAGCAACTGCAACAACAGCAGCTGCAGCAACAGCTTCAGCAGCAGCAGCAAGCTCGTGGTGGCGTACAGAGGAATGTAGAGCCAAGGCACGTGTTGATGCTGCTGCAGCGTATGGCTGAGGCAGACCCAGCTCGCTTCAGGGTGACCACCAAACTTGCTGCTGTTGCTGCTGCTGTTTAGCCTTTGCTGCTTGTAAAAATCAATGGCAAGGGCTCCTTACTTCCCTGCTGCCTGCAGGCATCCGCCTCAGCTTTAGGGTTTATTGTTTTGTGGGGTTGGGGATGAGGGTTTAGGGTTTAGAGGTTTTATTATGTAGGGTTTAGGGTTTATGGTGTAGGGTTTAGGATTATTATTTATTCTTTAGGGTTTATGTTTTTCCGTGTGTTGTATATTGCTTATTTTTTATCCAATATCCTTTGGGGTCTCTTGTTCAAGTTTACGGCTTCCTCTCTAGGGTTTAGGGTTTAGGGTTTAGGGTCTAGGGTTTAGGGTTTGCGGTTGCAGGGAGTGGAGCTGCCACAGACAGGCGGCCGCTCTTTAGCTGCTTTGCTGCAGTCGTTAGAGGAAAGGGGAATTGTAAAAGTTCAAGACGCCTTAAAGAATGCTTATGAGCTAGCAAAGCAGCAGCAGCAGCAGCAACAGCAGCAGCAGCAGCAGCAGCAAGTGCCTATACAGCAACAGCAACCGCAATCGCAACAGCCAGGCAAGGCGCATCAGCAGCAAACGCCCTTCGCGCCGCCGCAGCTCCAGCAGCAGCTCCAGCAGCTGCAACAGCAGCAGCAGCAACAGCAGCAACAACAGGAGACACTGCCGCAGCAGACACTGCCGCAGCAGACACTGCCGCAGCAGACACTGCCGCAGCAGACACTGCCGCAGCAGAATGGCCCATTATTGGCAGCAGCAGCAAAGCATGCAAGGGTTCCTGCTGCTGCAGATTCAGCTGGGAATGTTCCAACGCCTCCTCCAGTGAGCAGCAGCAGCAGCAACAGACGAACCACACAACAGCAGCAGCAGCAGCAAATTGATGCTTTTTAGATGTACACCTGGCAGTAGCTGCAAAGCCGTTCGTTGCAGCAGTAGCAGGCAGCTCGACAGCAGCACGTGAGCAGTAGCACCAACACATTAGCAGCAGCAGCAGCAACAGCAGCAGCAACAGCAGCGTGTTGTTTTTGTGCTGCAGTTACTTCCTGACCCAGAGACACTGGCTAAGGTTGCGGCATATCCTCGAGAGCGGTAAGGCATTGCGGTGTATACGCACCAGCAGCAGCAGCAGCAGCCGCAGTAGCTACTGCTGCTGCTTCTGCTGTTGCGAAGATCTATATCCAATCCGTTCTCCACTTATATTAGATGCACACCCCGGTACCATCGTGTGTGTTGCTGTTGAGTCTGTTGCTGCTGCTGCTGCAGGCAGGTGGATTTAATTGTTCGGCTGCTGCAGAAGCCGCGGGGGGCGCAGGTAGTGCAGCAGCTGCAGCTTGCGGGTCATGTTGCTGCTGATGTTTGTGCTGAGGCCATGGCTAGCTGCAGCTGCACGGTTCAGCAACAGCAACAGCAACAGCAGCAGCAACAGCAGCAACAGCAGCTGCAACAGCAGCAGCAGCAACAGCTGCAACAACAACAGGAGCAGCTGCAGCAGCAACAGCAGCAGCTGCAGCTGCAGCAGCAGCAGTTGAGACAGCGGCGGATGCAGCAGCAGCAGCAACCGCAGCAGCAGCAGCAGATGCATACGCAGTTCCAGCAGCAGCAGCGGGTGCAGCAGCAGGTGAGTCATTCTGCTGCCGATCTGCACGGCCCGCCTATCAAGCGGCCCCGTGTCGGCGACAACAGCAACAGCAGCAGCAACAACAGCAACAACAACAACAGCAGCAACAACAACAATAGCCACAACAACAAGGACAAGAACAGCAGCAACAACAACAACAATAACAACAACAGCAGCAGCAACGATAACAGCAGTAACAACAACAGCAGCAGCAGCAACAGCAACAACAACGACAGCAGCAGCAACGACAACAACAATAACAACAACAACAGCAGCAGCAACAGCAACAACAACGACAGCAGCAGCAACAACAACAATAACAACAACAACAGCAACAACAATAACAACTACAACACCAACAACAACAGCAGCAACAACATTAACAACAACAACAACAACAACAGCAACAACAACAACAACAGGAACAACAACAGCAACAACAACAATAACGACAACGACAACAACAACAACAGCAACAACAACAACAACAACAACAACAACAACAACATCAACAACAACAGCAACAACAACAACAACAACAATAACAATAACAATAACAATAACAAAAACAACAACAACAACAACAGCAACAACAACAACAACAGCATCAGCAACAACAACAACAGCAGCAGCAGCAGTAGCAGCAGCGTCAGCATCAGCAGCAACAGCAATTACTTGATTAGGGCAGACTATGGCACAGAAGGAGAGAGACGCTTTTTTAGGCCGCAGTTGCTGCGGCAACGGCCTAGGTTTATGAGCGTTATGAGGAGACACTTGCCGTTGGCGGGAGAGCAGCAGCAGCACCAGCAGCAGCAGCAGCAAAGAAGGGGTTGGGCATTTGTATTAGACGCAGATGCATCACAGGTGGTGCAGCAGCAGCAGCAGCTCCGGCAGCGGCTGCAGCAAGAGCTGCAGCAGCAGTACATCATGCGGCCAGTATCGGCTTCGGGATCTTCTCTGGCTCAGCAGCAGCTGCAGCAGCTGCAGCAGCAGCAGCTGATGCAAGAGGAAGAGGAGCAGCAGCAGCAGAACATGCTGCAGCTGTACATGCAGCGGAGGGTGCAGCAAATATTAAGACAAGCAGCAGCAAGACACGGCGTGTCTTTTGTTGCTGCTGACGAAGCAGCAATTGTTTCTAGATTGCTGCACGCAATACAGCTCAGGCTAACGTGAGTCCTTCTGCTTCGTGCTGCTACTGTTGTGGCTGCCGTGTCTGCCGCTGGCGTCGTGCTGTTGCTGCTGTAACTAACAGGTTCGCTGCTTTCTGACAAGCGCCCAAGCAGCGATTATTTGACTATGGCTGCTTGGCTGCTACTACTTCTGCTGCTGCTGCTGTTGCTGTTGCTGCAGGTTGCTGGCTCCTTGTTTGGAGGCCATATCTCATTACCGCGTTGACCAGATGTTTACACGTTTAATGGGCAGCAACAGCAGCAACAGCAGCAGCAACAGCGACACAGCAGATGCACAACTCTTAGGGACATCCCCTATTGGGGGAATGGGATGGGGTGATGAAGCAGCAGCAGCAGCACCAGGAGCAGCAGCAGCAGGTCCGCCCCCATTTGAGAAGCAGCAGCAGCAGCAAACGCTGCGGCTGAAGCCGCAGCTGTGCTTCTCAGTGTTGGCAGAACTCTTTTTACGCCGGGAGAACGACCAACAGGTGGTAAGGACACGCTACTGGTGCCATTGCTACTGCTGCTGTTGCTATTGCAGCTGCCGCTGCTGCTGTCATTTGTTTTGCTGTTGTTGCTGCTGCACGTACTGCTGCAGGCTGAGAGGCTTCATCGTCTTAATGAAGGCCGCCGCCGCGTTAAACATCGCCTAAAGTCGCGAGGAGCTGGGGGGGGCCTGCAAGCATCGAAGGAGGAGGTGCTGCTGCTTCTGCTGCTGCTGTTTCTGTTGCTATTGGTGTTGCAGCTCTGCGGCTGTGGCCATAGCTTTTGTTGCTGTTGTTTCAGGGCTGCTGCTGCTACTGCTGCTCCCCCAGCAATTTGGCAGGCAGTAGCTTCAGCTGGAGCCGCACCAGGTTTTAGCAGCAGCACTGTGTGGACTTTGAGCTCATTGGTCGTTTGCTGCAGTCTGCTGCTGCTGCTGCAGGCGGAGGCTGCTGCGAGCATGGGGTCGGCTGTAGCAGCTGCTGCTGCAGCAACAGATTCCGCTGCTGCAAGAGGCAGCAGGGGAGGTGCAGGGTTTCATGAGGACCCGCAGCAACAGCAACAGCCAGAAGAAGTAGCTATGGAGAAGGCCCAAGAATTTGCGGAGGTGCTTTGCTGCTTTTGCTGCTTCTGTGGCAGCAACAGATCCTGCCGTTGCTGTTTCTGGCAGTGTAGCTCTGGGAGAGGGGCACCTATCTGGTCAAGCTGCAGCAACCAGAGCAGCAGCAGCCACAGCAGCAGCTCCAGAAGCATTAGAGCTGCTGTATTGTGTTGCTACTTCTCCTAAATCGCCTCGTTCTCTTGCTGTTGTGTTGCTGTTGTGCTGCAGGTCGCTCACAGCCAGCGGCTGCTGCTGCTGAGGCTCACCGCCTTAGATTTGAGGGCTTTGCTGCAGATAGCATCGGCAGAGTCTATAGTTCCTCTTTCGTTCAGGTCCGCACCCACAGCCTTGCTGCTGCTTTCGTTGCTTCTTTTGCTGCTGCTGCTGCTGCTGTTGGTTTGGGGGCTGTGCCTGTGTTTCTGCTGCTGCTGCAGCTGCTTGTGTTGCAGCAGCCAGCAGAGGCAGCACTAGATAGCTCTGCAAGCTGTAGGCATCGATTGCAGCGCTGTTGCACCTACTGCCTAAGTACCCTGGCCGCGCATTCTGTTGCTATTGCTGTGATTTCTGCTGTTGCTGCTGGTACAGGAATCGTTTGCTGCAGTTTTTGGAGCTGCTGCATTTCGACCTGCAGGCGGAGCCCCCGCGCCTTCCTCCTGCTGCTGTGAGGCTGGCTGCTGCACCTGCGTCAGCGCTGGTGCAGCAGCAGCAGCAGCAGCAGCAGCCTAGCCAGTACCAGCTGCAGCACCATCACTTGCACCAGCCGCACAACGCGGCTGCTGCTGCAATGAGCAGGTCGCACATGCTGGCGCATGGAGTAAACGCTGGTGCAAGCGGTGCTGGTGGTGGCGGTGGTGGGCTAATAACCACAGCAGCAGCAGCAAATCTTGCTGCAGCAGCTGCTGCTCAGGCAGCTGGAGACAGTTCGAACCGTGGTCATGAGGCAGGTGCTGGTGCTGTTGCAGGTGGCGCTGCAGCAGGAGCACCGGCAACAGCAGGAGCGGCGTCAGCAGCATCAGCAGCAGCAGCAGCAGCAGCTGGTGCTTCTCAGGCGACACCTGGTGCTGCTTCAGGGGGGTCTCAAGCTGCTGATAACAGAAGACGAGGTGGGGGGGTTGCAACAAAGAACAGAAATAGAAAGAAAGCTGCTGCTGCTGCTGCTGTTGCTGCAATTGTGTTGGAAGCGGAGGACAAGAAGCGTGCTGCCCTGCTACAGCAGCAGCAACAAATGTACATACAGCAGCACGGAGTGGCGGCGCCGTTTCACGAGCAGCTATGTGGGCAGCCGGGGAACTCGCAGACACAGGAGCAGCTGCTGCAGCAGCAGCAACAACAACAGGAACAGCTGTTTCAGCTGCAGCAACACTTGCTTAGGGGCTCTAGCGCCAGTGTGCATGCACTGCAGCAGCACCAGCTGCAGCAGCAGCGAACGGCAGAGGAGGTGCAGCGTCATCGAGCTGCTGCAGCGGCAGCTGCTGCAGCCTCAGCTGCCAGTGCTGCTGCTGCTGCTGCTGCAGGGCTGCAGACCCCGGGGCATCCGCAACCGCATCACCAGCAGCAGCAGCAAATGCCAGGGGCACCAGCACCAGCAGCAGCAGACAAACGGCAGCAAGCCGTTTTGCCTCGATTTGGTGATTCTCTTGCTACTGCAGGACGCTCATCGGAGCTGCTTATTCCCGAGGTAGAGGAGGAGGACTTCTTGTGAAGTGCTGCTGCTGTTGGTGCTGCTGTAACCTCCACGTACGTGCATTATGATCTGCAGTATCAGCAACTCCGAATGCGCTGCAACAGCGGTAGCAGCAGTACATACCATAGCAGCAGTGTCAACTCGAGCTGCTGTAGCAGCAGCAGCCGGAACTCCAGCTGCTGCAGCTGCAGCAGGCTCTTTGGCAGCGCAGCAGCAGCAGTAGCAGAGACAGCCACAGCTGGAAGAATTCCTGCTGCTGCAGCTGCAAGCAGAAATTGTTTGCTTTTATAGGCTAAAAACTAAAAGGTTACTGCTTCATACACTTGACGCTCGATCCTTGTGCCTGTCTGCTGCCGATGCTGCTGCTGCTTACAGCAGCTGTTTAGGTTTGTTGGACTACTTCCCTGACGTCTTCTATTTTCGTTCGCTGTCTCAGTCTTTATGGCTATAGCCCGGCCTTTATTGTTATATGTATTATATATTATTACATTATAACATTTCTAGATGTACTTTAGCTTGATGTTTCTTAGACTATCTTCTCTTTTCTGTTCTCTTCTGCTCTCTCTACGATTACACACTTATGCTGTCCCCTCTCTGTTGGAAGCATCCTCTTGCTACTGTCTCCTCTAGAATTCTTAGGCAGCCTAGGTTCCTAAGTCATAATAGAGAGGAGAAAGAGAGGCAGCAAGAAGTCAACAAAGTCAGCAAATGGTGGTGCCGCTGCTGTTGCTGCAGCAGAGAAATGTGCGCTTGCATTTCCTTGCAATAATAATTTACATGATATAGTTTGACATAAAAACAGCCTCCCTCGCCTTGTGGTGCGGTTTGCTGCATGCAGACAGCAACACACTGCTGCCCCAGTCCTGCAGACCGGCTTCCCTTGTTTGTTTGTGGGATGTATGATACACCCCACATGTCCCGCAACGCAGCGGCGACGAAAAGGGTACAAACGTCTTTCTGGTGCCGCTGCTGCTTGTGCTGCTGCTGCTGCTTTTGCATGCAGGGTAGGCGGCTGCGTGCATGTGTGCTGCAGTGTGCTGCTGCTGGCTTAGCATAATATATATACATATATGTACTACGAGGGAGCAGGCGTCTTATTGAGCCGATTCAAATGCATGCGTGCAATCATTTTGTATTCGCCTGTTCAGTAAACCAATTTGCTTCCCCTCCTTAAGAGAAGTTGTGGGGCTTTGTCTCCTTCGTGCTGGATGACTTATCCCCGTCTGAGGTGCTGCCGCCTCCAAGTCTATCTTTTGCACGTAAGAACTTTGCATTTCCTTGCAATTCCCCCAGGACTTCATCATACTTGCGGCGCTTCTCCTTCTCTGCCTGCTGGTCTGCTGTACCCGCCTGTCCCTGTCCTTGCTGCTGTGATCTTACCTTCATCCAGGCATTAACGTGTTTGCGGCGTTCCTCTGCAAGAGCATTATTCCTCTCCTGTGCTCGCAGATAACGAGGGTTCTTCTTCAGCTCTTCTAACACTTCGTCGTACTTCCTGCGCGTTTCTGCGCTTGGTCCATCCTCAGAGGCAGGCGAAACCTGCTTATCCTCTCCCCCCCGAGACCTCTTGCGGGGAGGTGCCACCTCCGTTGCAGCAACATCCGACCCCTCCTCAACTGCCTCCGTTGCGCTTCCGTGGGCCTTGTCACCAGATGACAACTCCACCGCTGCAATGGCACTATCGTGCTGATTCCGAACACTCCCTGGTGCGGCTGCTTCACTGCTCACCTCTACAGACACAACACCTCCACCTGCTGCAAGGCACAGCAACCCCAGCAAAAAAGGACTACCGACGAAGCTGAGCCGCATTTTCGAGATAAAAGAGGGCACAATTCAATGGAGGCAGCACAAGTGAAAAACAATATTCAGCAAAAATAATTTGCTAATGCTGCGAATGTTCTGAGGGACAATAAGAACACCAAGAGCTCAGTGCTTCGCGGCGAGGAGCGGGAGAAAGCAAAAGCAGAAGCAACAGCCCTTGGGCGCTGAGATGAGCGCTGGTCAGACAGACCTAAGTGTCACCAGTTGGCTGTGTAATGCAATTATTTTTAATTAAATGACACTTAAAGGACTTGATTCAACTGTATTTTATTTTATTTGCACACGAAAAATGCATTTCGACCGCGCAAGCTCGTTGCCTTTCATGATGGACCCCCCTTGCGGTGACCGGTCGAGTCAGAAGACAGTGCGGCTTTCCCGCCGCTGCAGCTATCTTTCTTCCCTTTTTTGTTTTTATTTATAAAGTTAATTGAATAGTGATTGCGAAAGAGAGTTAGAAAAACTTGTCTGCGGGGTCGCAGCAACACAACACCAGCGTAACCACACTTGTGGGCGAGTAGAGAAGCAGAACTTGATGGGGTCCTTCTGGGCTTCCTTCACGGGAAGAAGCAATATATAAAAATTATATAACAGATTGCTTGTTTTAGCCAATTTTAGTCAAAAAGAACAAAGGTATCGCAGTCGGCCTGTCACTTTGCAATGGGTTTCAGTAATAAAACTCTACGGTATTTGTACCATTGGCGATGCAGTAAAAGCAAGTCGGTGGAAAGTAGGAGCATGCATCCTTACGCGGCCCTAATGCGCACACGGGACGCAAAAAGAATGCCCTAAACACTGTATATAGTGCTTGTACAAACAACCAAGATGGCTGGTTTATGCTCGTTTGTGTGGGCTGTCTTGCACCTCTGCAGCACTGCGGTGCGTTGCAGGTCGTGGTAGGCCGACTCATCTGCCGCAGCAACAGTTGCTTGAGCCGCCGACATCAGCACTTTTTGATACCGGCGAGTGAGGCCAGTTGTTTCTAAGAAAATCTCACCACTAGTATCTGTGTGAGCGCATTTGCATCGGATAAGAACCTACACTACCGCGCGCACCGACGGTATGATGCAGAGAACGAGAGGTAAATAAGACAATTAGGCCCACGGCAATTGACCTCGAGATAAACGTTGCTGTCGACACTGGATGTTTCAAAGGAAAATAATTGGAGACACGGGAAGGACTATACAAACCCAGTGGTGGTGGATTATTCTTCCCCTAGAGCAGCTGATCTCTCGTCAGTCATAGATGTCCTGGGCGCGGCAGCCCAACGGCTTAAGACTATGTAGAGAGGGCCTGCCTGTGACAGTTTCAACATGCTGTGCTCCAACTAACGCCTCAAGGCAACACCACAAGGAGGTCGCCGGCTGGGGAGACTCTTCTAGGATTTGCTGCTGCTGCTACGGAGATACAGTTCGTTGCTTCGGGTCTTCTCAGTAGCTAGGCGCTCTGCCGAGTCTGGTTGGGAGGGGTGCAGTTTTTTGTTGCGTGAACCACGACCAATCAGAATAGATGACGGTCAGTGAGCAACGACATTGTTCGATTGGTGCGGGACACAGCGACAAAATGAAAATGTTTCCACCGGTGGCATAGAAATGGCTACGGGTAGCAGGGAGGTGAAGCACCTGCCTGACGTCTGAGGGGAATTATCAACTCTGAAGGGCACGTTAGGTACAATTATATCAAAACCTTGACAATAGCGATACTCGAATGTTTAAACACCACCCAAATTAAAGCTGCGCAACGCAAACTCACGCTCGGTGCCTCAGCCGCAAGGTCAAAGTGGGCGCAAAGGTGGTTGCTAAGGAGCTTATCTGCAGAATTCTCAGAAGCTCACTCGTTTTGCGGCCTTTCGGGGAACACGGAAGGCAAGAATATATCGCCAAGTGGCAAGATATCTGTGACCTCTGAAAGTTCATATTGTACCGGCACTCAAGTACAGATTCACGCATCAGCTTGAGGTAGGACATATGAACACCAGCAGCAGCGACAGCCTGCAACGAATGTTTCTTGGACTCCTTCTAATCGTTCTCTTGAAGGTTTCCGGTACTCAAAGGAGCATGGCTACATATCAGAAGCCAGAAAACGCAGGCATAATGGCGGGGCATCTAGAGTTCAACGTGGCACTTCATTCATGCAGGATGCGTGGTGCCTACATGCAGCTGGCATGCGTCTGCTGCACGCCGCCCACTGCGTACAGCCGCTTGATCACAGTGAAAGAATGAGCTCTTTTTGAGAACGTTAGCTAGAGAGAGACCCTAGACATCCAGTAGCAGCTGTTCAGCTGTGTCCCCCTCATAAGGTACAAGCAGCTGGGCTTGTGGGCGTCCCATGGAGCGGCCACCGCTGCGGATTTCGAAGGGTTAATTCTCATTGTGTGCGCTGTACCTTGAGGGGATTATTTCAGTATGACGGAAGTTCCGGCTGTCTGCGGTTTAATGAAACCTCAAGCAATTCTAGCTGCGCAAGCTGCAGAGCACTTCGTGTGCCTTAGGACGCTAAAACCTAGACCCGAAACCCGAGGCAAGAAACCCTAGATAGTAAGGAGTATACAGAAGTGCAGCCTGATGGTGCATCAAGATCCGTGCATAGCTTGTTCTGTTTTTTCCGCCAAGGCAGACGGCCGTCTTCTCTCTGTCTTATATATGTCTTCTTAGTCGACTGCGGAGGTCAATAATAGATCTGGTGCACTAGTTGATCAGCCTGGTGTAGAGATTCCTTCTGCTGCAGTTGCTGCTTATTCTGCTCACGTCGCCTGATTAATTGCTCTAAGGCAAGCTTAACATGCTTCAGTGGATCTCCCGGTAAATGACAACTAAGTGGCCCCCCTCCCACCGGGGGCCCACAGCTGGTCACGGGCCCCACATATACCCAAGCGCGAGACAGCATTACGCCTCCCTCAATAAACAATATTTTGCAGAGGATTAACACGTTTTTCCTAACACAGAAAAAGCAGGGGCTCAATACCCTAAACGCGAGGCCTCCTCATTCTCCAGGTCACCTCAGGGGACTCCAGGGGCCCCAGGGTTCTACCATGCCCAAGCAGAGGGCCGACGAAGCCCAAGGGGTCGGAGGGAGCCTTTTTAGCAATTATCCAGCATTTTCACCTCTTTCGGTATATGCTGCCTAATTGTTACCCGTGCTTGAGCTGCTGAACAGGCGGAAGTACCGCCGCAGTGACGAGCAGCAGCAGCAACGGCAACGCCTACGAGAACAGCCCAAACAGAAAAATAAAATGATTCTGTGAAGCTGCTTGCCAGATGGGCTTGGTGCTGTTGTGGCCTTCTTTGCTGCAGCGGTGCGGCCTACTTTCTCACCACACACCACGCTCGGCTCGACTGCTTTGCCACTGCTACAGCAGCAGCTGCAGCCCAAGAAACACCAGGCGTGGCTGCAGTACAAGCAGCAATGGCAGCAGATGCAGAACAGATAACGGCAACGGCAACAGCAACGGGGGATTCACGGCAGCACGGCAGCATAGCGGGATCCCCTGGGGCGCTCTAGTGATCCCAAGGATATTAACAGCAGGTGGTGCTGCACGGCTAGCAGAAACAGCAGCAAAAACAGCAGGAAAAAGTGTAGCAAAAGCTGGAGATACAGCTGATGGAAAGAGGGACGATGTGAAAAAGCATACCTTGACTTCGTTGCGCTTGCAGCTGGCCCATGCAAGGCGGCTGCTCTTGGAGGCCTCAACAACGCCGGAGCACCAGCAACAGCAGCAGACTCTCCTGCCTGGTATTGCAACAGCAGAAGAGGCACCAGCTACTGTGTCAGGTGCCGCAGCTGCTGCAGCTGTTGCTTCAAGCCTTCGTGCTGGTCGATCTTTGCTGCTGCACCTGCAGAGACGACAGCAGGCAGCATCTGCACAAGGATGCCTGATACCGCATACATTTGCACTCTGCAGCAACAGCAGCAGCAGCGAAAACAACAACAGGAGCAACAGCAAGTGCTGGCAGTGCAGCAGCAGCATCTCTACTGCAAGCCATGAGGAGACAAGGCGATTGCTTTTAACCTGTCTTCAGCTGCTAGCAGCAATCGTAAGAAGCACTCCTTGCCACGGTAGACCAGAAATACCAGACATTGCAGCAGCAGCGACAACAATAAAAGCAACAGCAGCAGCGACAACAATAGAAGCAACAGCAGCAGCGACAACAATAGAAGCAACAGCAGCAGCGCACGTCGAGGCCGCTCGCGTTGCCGTTCTGTTGCTGCAGTGTCTGCTGCACGCGAAAGAAGCGAGGCAGCTGCAACACATTCAAGCTGCAACAGACTGCCTGGAAGCAGCTGCCAATCAGCAACTCCACCTGCAGCAACACTGCCACCAACAGCAGCAACAGCCTCAGCAACAACAGCAGCAACAGCAGCAGGTGGACAAGCAAAACTACCTTGAGGCTTTGATGTGGCAACAGCAAACTGAGTTGGCTGTGCTCTTGAAGCGCTCTGTGCGGCTATTGGCTGCTCTACTCAATCGCCTTGCTAAGCGCTACAAGCGGCAGCAGCACCAGCAACAGCAGAAGGAGCAACGGAAGCAACAGGAAAGGGAGCTTAGAAGAAACGAAAAGCAGCAGACTCACCATCACGTGCAGCAGGAAGACTTACAAAGCCAGCAGCAGCATCAACCGCAGCAGCAACAGCTGTGCAGCCCTGCATTTGCAGCTGAATGGAAGGGTGTGTCTGCTGTTGCTGCTACATCGGCCCTTGCAGGGCCTGCAGCAGCAGCAGCTCTGTCGTCTGTACAGCGGCTCATAGAAACTGCAGCCCGCCTGGTGCAACATTCGCTGCGGCAGCAGCAATTGCGGCATCAGCAATTGCAGCAGCAGCAATGCCAGCAGCAACTGCAACAGCAGCAGCCACAGGAGCAGCTGCATCTTGCAGAAGACCGACGGGCATCTACATCCGTAGGTGGCTCGCAGCACTTTGCTGCAACAGCAAGTATTGATTGTTGGTCTCTGAGGACCGACAGCGTGTTGCCAGCACCAGCAGCAACGGTAACGTCAGCAGTAACAGAAACTGCTGCTGCAGCAGCAGCTGAGCTTAAGCACCTCTCCCCATTGTTGCTGTGGCTGCTGCCTTCTGTCTTCGTGCTAGCGCAGCAAGCAGGAAAGCCTGAAGTCAACTGGTTGTGGCGAGTTGCTTCGCTCCTAGTGCAGCAGCAGCAACAACACCACCACCAGCAGCAGCTGCTGCTGCAACACCAGCTTCAGCTGCCGGAATTGAGTTTGCTGCTGTTTGCGGCAACACGACTCTGCTCTCTGCACTCGGCGCAACAGCAGCAGCTGCAAGACCAGCTCGAACGCGGGGAATCAGCTGCTGTTGCTTCGCCTAGTGCTGCTGCAGCAGCTGTAGCTGCAACTGCATGCAGGCTGCAGCTGCTAAAACTAGCTTCATGGTGCTCCTTCCGTGCTGCCGCATTGTTGTCAGGTGAGGACTGTCTGCAGGCAGGCGTTGCTTCAGGAGTTATTACTCCTTCTCCCCTAGTAGCACAGCAGCAGAAGCAGCAGCTTCTCCAAAGCCAACGCCCGTGGCTGCGCCCCAGCTGCGTTTTGCTTCTCGGCTTAACGCGGTTACTACAGCAGGAGCAGCTGTTGCTTCCTGGCAGTCTGCTTAACAGTTCCGTGCAGCAGGCACTCTTGGGTACCCATGTTTGTAGCAGCTGGTGTAGCAGCAGCAACTGCAGCAGCAGCAACGGCAGCACACACTCTAGAAAACAGGTCATGCGAAGCAGCCCGAATACATCGGAGCTTGCTGCTGCAGCTGCTTCGTTCCTGAAAGCTCTCGACAACCGCCTGGTCGCTGGCGATTGGCTGCAGCAGTCACACCAGCAGAAGCACCAGCAGCGTCTTATTGCCGGTATGCGTGGGCATGCTGGACACGTCCTGGCAGACGACAACGAAGCAACAGCACTAGCGGAAACAGCAGCAGAAGCAGCAAGAGCAACAGCAGCAGATGGCGCATGCAAGAGAGAGCAGCTGTTTTTTTCAGGACGTGACTTCGTGCATTTGCTGCGCTGTTTTGTCTCTGCTCGCTATTTATCAGATTTGATGCTGCACAAGGCCCTGTCATTTTTAGCTGCAAACCCGCCTGTCGTACAAAGCAAGCACAGCCAGCAGCAGCATCAACAGCAACAAAAAGAGCAACAACAGCAGCAACAAGATCCAGCAGCTGCAGCTGCAGCTCCAGCGGAAACTCTTGGGGGCATGCCACTGCTGCTGTCTCCTCAGGACGCTGCGCTCCTTCTGTGGGCCGTTGGAACTGCTGCACCTGCTGCGGTGTCTCGTCAGCTGCTGCAGCGCCGAATGCAAGGCAAAAAAGGTTTTCTGTTTAAGATTTCAACTGCAGCATCCCACCCATTTTCTGGCGCTGTTCCAGCAGCACCAGCAGCAGCATCATCCCCAGCAACAACAGCAGCTGCTGCTGCTGACAGCTACAGGCAAACCAGGCTGTCTCCGGAGGTGCAGTATATGCTGCGTAGACACTTTAGGGCTCTAACCAGGCAGCTACTCCTAAGTAATTCTCTGCAGGGTTCCGGTTCTGCAGCTGTTGCATGTGGACAACTTGCTACCAGCAGCAGCAACAGGAGCAGCAACGACGGTGGCGCAGATAGCCAAGCCATAGCGAATGCTGTGTGGGGCCTGACTTGCTGCGGCTTGCTACAGTACCGTCTGTTGAGAACTTACTGCACTTCACCCTCCTTCTGGTGCTGCTTTCGCAGCAGCAGCACGAGGACAGAAAGGAGGCAGCTGCTGCAGGCCGCTCTTCTCTTGCGTCTGCAGCGCGTGAGAGCTCCTTATGCAGTATCCATTGCTGCGGCTTCACCCTCTGTGACAGCGCAGCGGCGTTACTGCTGCGCAATAGCTGCTAATGGGCTAGCAGCAGAAATCCATCGCATGCGTCCTAGCAGCATAGGTTCTCATCGGTGGAAGCTGCTGCAGTGGTCCAGAGGCAGACGTCGGGCCAGAGACAGTTCCAGTTGTGTAAAGGAGACAACCAGCGGCGTCAGGCCATCTTTGCTGCAACAGCAGGTGCTGCGGGTACTGCAGCGGCTTCTACAGCGGTCTGCTACAGCAGCAACGCGGATAACGGGGCAGCAAGACTCAGCCGGAGAACCAGCAGCAGCAGCGAGCAGCATCTCAAAAGCAACTGCAGCAGCAACAACAGAGCCCCCTCCTGTCCCAATCCGCACCCTGCATGAGTGCAGCGTGGGAGGCGGCCTGTTGCTGGACATTGCTCTTCTGGAGCAGCAGCAGAAACAGAAGCAGCAAAACGCTGCTGCTGGAAGGCGGCGCACTTGCTGCTCCCCCCTTCGCATTGCTGTCGAAGTTGATGGGCCTTCCCACTTCCTGTTGAGTGTGCGTGCTCCCCAGCAAGTCTTGGTGGGTGAGCAGACACCCCAGCAGCTGCGCAGCAGCGGACTCGCTGCTAGTAGTAACGATTGCAGCAACGGCTGCAGCTCGAGCAGCAGCAGCAACAATGACAGAAACAGTGTAGTAGTGGAGCTCAGGTCTGACGGAGGGACAGCGCTAAAGCATCGGCTCCTGCTGCTATTAGGCTACCGAGTCACGCAGATTTGTTTCTTAGAGTGGCAGCATCTACAGAGGGAAGAGCAGAAGCAGCAGCTGTTGCTGCAGCAACCCCCTTTGCAACAGCTTCTGCGGGGGCAGCAGACCAGAGGCCGTGCAGAATAGGCGCACGATCCCACTCCAAAACAGCGAAAATGGAATATTACCCAGCAGCGGCAGCAGTAGCAGCAGCAGCATCGGCAACGGCAGCAGCGGCAGCAGCAGCAGCAGCAGCAGCAGATTGATTAACACATGACTTGATCTCGTCTAGACTAACAGTGCAGCAGACAACAGCCCTCTCCCGGGAACGGCAAGAGCTTGCTCGAAAAGGCGCATCGTGGTTGCCGTTGCTGCTGTTGCAGAAACAGCAGCGACAGCAGCAGATCCACAGGAGTTGAATGCAACGCCATGTTTTTTAAACACTTGTTGAGGCGTATCTCATGTTGCACCTACTTCACAGTGCAAGCGGGGGCCACAAGTGGGCGCGGGTGCCCCTCTGAGCACCACAGAGACCCCAGCATTTTTAGGCTAGAGCGTAGGCAACTGCATGCAGCGTCGCTTCCTTCTGTACGGTGTGGCTATTCCTCGGCTTTTTTTCTCTCCTTGCAGGCAGCAAGAGACGAGTAAGGGAGCTTTCTCAGTGTTTTCAAAGAACAGGAGCTGTTGGCTGTCAGCTCCACAACTGCAGCAAGACAGATACGCCTACCTGTTGCAGCGCTGTGGTCAAGACTGTGCACCCCAATGGGACCACTTCAGCCAGCTGGCTGCCTGCGGAGGCAGCAAGAAGCAGCTGGCTAACTGTAGGTCGTACCAGTTGGCTAGAATATACTGGCTGCTGTTGGCTAGATACGAGTAACTAGCCATCGACGTGCGCTGGAGCAGCGCCCAACCCACAGCTTGCACAGCTATGGTGGTGAATGCTACACACCAGGTTGCCTGCTAGGAATTGCAGTAGTTGCCAAGGAGGACTTAGGGATACAGCTCAGCTGCGACTTTGAAATTAACGCTCTGGCCTTCATGTGGGGAGATGGGATCGTCTCCCCTGCCAGCTAGATTGGGACAGATATGATCGGGATCGGTGTACGGGGGTCGAGTGATCTCCCGTACTTACCCGCTTCCTGTCACTCTCCAGTGCTTCCAAAAGACTTTTCTGGAGATTCTTGAACATATATTTATTTAGTTTCATTTAAGTGGAATGGAAGGAGCAGGCAGCGGCGCTAGAAGAAGGGCAGCACGAAGGGCCTCAAGAGGTGGGGGCCCCGCATCTGCTGGGGGGTCACGTGACGAGACACTCCGATTCACTGCGTTCGTCGTGCTCTTTTTCTGCCTTTTTCAAGGTTTAAAATATAATATTTTCGGTTCTTTTTAATTGAGTAGGAACATGAGGAGCTGCAGCAGGACCAGTGGCAGCGAACTCAACGCCGCTGTAGCTGAACAACTCGCTGTAGGTCACTTTAAACAGCCGCTGGCGGTAGCTACCCGGCTCAGCGATAGAGACCTTTAGGTGGTTTCTCTTCTTACTGTTCTTGTAAATCCTGCCCTAAATTTTATATTGGCAGGAGTCAAAGCGTTTTTAATGAGATCCGTTGCGTGGTTTGCCTCTAGCAGCCGATCCCTCCTGCATCTACTCAGCGTCCGTTTGTGGCACTCCGTGTGCCCTTTCCAGTATGGCAAGGGAGCAAAAGAAAACGGGAAGTATAGCAAAGGAAACTACACATATTCCTGTCTCTATTCCGTCATCTGTTTCTCCATTCCGTCACTCTCTGGCGCAATTGAGCAACCCTGACTCTACACCCCGATAGCTTGCATCCCCATACTCCTGAGCAGCACAGTATATTATGCTTGGCTTCTTGGCTTCTCGCCGAGTTTTATTACTTCCCAGCCCTATTGAAACAGTAGGACCTCTTCTGTGTACCTGCTACGCTGCTGATTACGGGCCCAAAAACTGGCTGACAAGAGGAGAGACTGAACGGAGCTATTGCCACCCATGACTGGTGGCTTCCGATGCGTTTAAAGGCGCGCTGTTGTTGTTTAGGGAAGACACGCCATAGACTGCAGAAGCAACCCTTGGTGTTTCTCTTCGGCACGGCACACTTCACGCTACCCCTGCAACCTGAGCACTCATCCTTGCCGCAGCAGAAGCTGTTGCTGCAGAATCAACAGCACCTGCAGCAAAAGCGGAGGCAGCAGATGCTAGGCAAAGGGAAAACAGTAACAAATTTGGCACGCCACGAGAAAGTAGAGACTCATCTACCTCCCATTTGGGTATGCTGGTGGAAAGACCGCTTAAGTCGCTGAGGTTTGGTTGCTAAACCGGTCTCGCGTTCCCCCCACAGCAGCTGCTCGGCAGCACTAGAATGGCAGCGTGCTGCCGTAGTAAGTGTTGGCCGAAGCAGCAGCACCAGCAGCATCTGCAGCAGCAGCAGCAGAGGCAACAGTGCTGGCGCTTGTGCAATGGTCTTCCACCCAGGCGAATTCCTTTCGGCGAGTGTTGCCGGTGCTCAAAACGTGCAGAAAGGCTGCAAGGTATAGTGCTGCAGCATCAGCAGCAGCCGCTGCAGCACCAACAACAACGGGTGCATCGAGCGTTACCAAATCGCCAGGTTTCTGTGTGTCGCACAAGCCCGCTAGTGATATCTTCGTCTGTTGCAGAGGACGTCAGTCCTCTTAAATTAACAAGGGTGTCATCTATACCCACAGTGGCTACGGCAGCTGCAAGGCCACCGGCTGCAACAACTCCAAGCTCAGCCGCAGAAACAGCAGCAGCATGCGAGCAGACACGGCTAGCAGCGTCTGGCTCGACAACAGTGCTTTCCACTGATTTGTGTATGGGTGACCACAATGCTGTCCCATCAGCTGCCTGTACACGCCAAAGTGCTGCAGCACAACCCAATTTCCTTACATGTTTCAGACTGTCAGGGTTAGCTCCTGCATGCGGCAATCTTGCAACCAGTAGCAGCAGAGACTTGCACAATTTCAGCGTCATCTGCAACAGCAGCAAGGAAAACAGCAGAAGCAACAACGGCAACAGAAGCAGTAGCGCAACTGACGATCGCAGTTCTTTTGTTGCGTCCGATGCAGAAAAGGCAGCAGCAGCAGCGGTAGAGGCTGTTGCAGCTGCAGCCTTCAACCTCACGTTGCGTTCCCAACACCAGCAGCAGCAACCGCAGCAACAACAATTGCAGCAGGAGCCACAACTGCAGCGGCAAGAGCTGCTGTTGTTGCGGCCCCAACATACACCAAGCAACGCTAGCATGTCTGCTGCGGCTGCCCATGTCCCCTTTAGAGGAGACAGTCTCTGCCGTCCTCAGCTGCCGCACGGTCTTTTCGAAGCAGACATCCAAGACCGTTGGACAGCAGCACTCAGTGGTGATCAAACAGATGCTAGACAGCAGCAGCAACAACAGCTGCTGCAGATGACGACTGCGTTGGGGTCGGGGACATCAGCAGCATTAGCAGATGTGCAAGGGGCAACCTACCCTAGCCTCCATCCCACTCAGATGCCCTATCCTATGGAGCTGTCGTGGCAGGAGGAGCAGCATGACGAGCAAGGACGACAACAACTGCTACAACACTCACAACAGCAGAAACACCAACAACAGCAGCAACACCAGCATGAAAGGTTGCCCAAGACGCATAAGGTGTCGGTCAGGAGACAGCGCAGATATATGTTGCCTCCTTGGCCTCTACCACGGAAAGCTGCTGCATCGGCAGCAAGTTCTCCCAAAGGCCATCAGCAGCCGCAGCAACAGCACCCTCAGCAGAAAGTTGACCAGAGGCTACCTGGACATGGCAGCATTCTGTTGCTGCAGCAAGAGGCTCAAGACGATGCAGCGCCGCAGATCTCCCACCCTGTTTCAGCAGGTTGTCTTCAACAGCCATGGGGAAGCAGCAGCAAGACGCAGCATCAGTTCGCTTCTGCTCCACCTGCTGTTGCTCCTGCTGCTTTTGCTGTTGTGGCAGTTGCTGCCTCTGGGAGGGAATCGCCTCCTGCTGCTAGTGGCAACGGGGAGGCAACTACCTCCGTTACTGCTGCTGACGAGGAGCAGCAGAACCTGGCCCCTTCTCTCTTCTTTAGAGACACCCTATGCGGAGTCCCTTTGAGACTGTTGGCCACAGGAGGAGGAGACGCAGCAACAGCAACAACAGCAAAGTTTAGCGAAGGGGTGTCGCTACCTCCTCTGCAGACACCGCTCAGCCGTACCAACAGCTCCAGCGTACGTAAATCGGCCGCATGTTCGTTAACACTGTTTGCTGCAGTCCCTGCCGGTGCTGCTGCTGTGTCTGTTCTTTGCTGCTGGTAAAGCTTAACTGGAGAAAAAGACTTTCCTTGTCGTTTTTACCAAGCCGTTGTTGTCGTTGTTGTTGTTGTTGCTATGGTCATTGTTGTTATTGATATTATGGTTGCTTCTGCTGCTGCTGCTGTTGCTGCTGATGCTGATGCTCGCTGCCTCTCTTTCCGCCAGTAGACAGGCAACATCCCACCTTTTTTTGTATCTGCAGGAATATGTTAGATGTGCACAAGTGCAGCAACAGCAACAACACCAAGCGCAACCGCCACAGCAGCAGCAGCAGCAGCAGCAGCAGCGCGTGGGTCAACAGGAGGCCGCCCCAGCTGACACTTGGTGGGGGGGACAGTTGCCTCGTGACACGCACCAGAAGCTTCTGCTGGTGCAGCAGGAACAACAGCTCAGCTGGCAGCGGTGGCAGCAGGGAGCACAGCAGCAGGAGCGACATGCAGCAGCACAGGCAGCATCAGGAAGCAGCCAAGATGAAGGGCAAAACGCAGCAGCTTCTCGTCGGCTACCTCGTAGTCCCTTGACGCTAAATGTGGAGACACAAAGACGCCGCCGGAGACACAGCAGCTACGGTGATGCAGAAGCTTCAGCAGCAGCAGCAGCTACTGCTGCTGCTGCTGCTGCTGATGCTGAAGGCTACAAAATTTCCTTCAGATTCGGCTCTAGCGGAGATAAGTCCCTTCCGGAAGCATCAGCGAGGCTGCGCTTTCATAGAGACACAGACGGGAACACAGGCAAAAACGGGGACACAGCAAGAGCAGTCGACAGCAGCACATGCCCATGGGCAGCTGCTGCTACGGTACAGCACCGCTACGAGGGAGAGAGAGATAGAGCGGGACAAAGAGACAGAGAGAGAAATATAGACAAGGACACAGACGAAGGCATAGACACATATGGGAGGAGAGATACGGAAGGATATAAAGACATTGACAGAGATAGTGACAGATTTGGAGATAGCGATGGAGACAGCGATAGGGCCAGACGTAGAGAGCGCGAAAGAAACAAAGACACAGACAGGAAGAAAGGCGGCAACAAAGCGAATAGCTTCTGTATATCTAGACTGTCTTGCCGCGATCCCGGCCGCCGTAGAGACAGCCCCCCGCTGCATGGAGCTCATAGCAGCAGGCGACGGAGGCTTTGGGGAGACAGCACGGGGGGACGACGCCAGGAAGAGGAGACAGGGTCAGAGGAGACTGTTGGAGACCGTTTGTATCCATGTGGCTCCGTCAAGTCTTTCTCAGAACCATTGAGCGACGAAGCAACACACCCTGCTGCTGCTGCTTCTGAAGGCACTGCTGGACGGGAAACAGAAACGGAGCTCGATTCCTTTGCAACACCAGCAGCAACAACAGGTCCAGCAGTAGAAGCAGCAGGGGCGCAGCTACACCCCCTCCCCTATGAATACGGATTCCAAGTACACAGCACAAAAGCCGGAAAGTCTGCCGCTTCCCCTGCTGCTGATGCTGCTCATGTGTCGCATGCAGCAAGGGCCAGGGGATCCCAGGGGTCTTCGGATGGGAGTCAGAGCAGGAGCAACACCTGCTACAACGCCAGCCACTGCAGCAGCAGTCGCTGCATCAGCGGCTGGGGCAGCGGCTACGGCAGGGGGCAAAATGCTACATTAATCCGACATGAAGTCGAGGATACCGAGGATACTTCTATTGTGTCTCTGGAGCAGCAGCAGCAACAGCAACAGGACCTCACAGATGAATCTGTCACAGCGACGTATACCTCAAGCTGCGGGAACGGTTGGGTACACTGCAACAATGAGGAGCAGCACTTGAAGGCGCCGGAGGAACAGCAACGACTGTGGGAGCAGCAGGAACGATGGGAAACACAACAGCAGCAGCAACAAGAGCAGCAGGAGCAGCAGCACTTGCACGCATCGTCCAACACATCCTCCCCACGCACGACATTCGCCGAGTCTGTCTTATCTGCTGACACGTTTGCTCCACAGCAGCAGCTGGGACAGCAGCAGCTGGGACAGCAGCACAAGCAGCAGGCGCAACAGCACATGCAGCCGCAGCAGCAGGAGCGCATGTTGGGGCGGCCATCCGTACTAACGGGGGCAGGGAGGCCTAGAGGGGACTGGGAAAAAGACCTGAGAGTTGAGTCTCTGCAGGCAAACACGGGAAGCTGCATTTTCACAGACCAGCAGTCAGCCTCCACTGGGTCTCTCTCCTTAGACTCTGTGGCTGCGGCGGGCTGCTCCATATATCCCCGCTTCAGCAGAGCCCTTAAGCCAACAGCTGCAGCAGCCCCAAGCACGCGAGAAGTGAGCGCTGACGGTTGCATTGCTGGTGCAGGAAGCCAGCAGCAGCCCCGCAGCTCACATGGCTCAGTGCCTTCTCCAGATGCTGAGGTTAAATATGCTGCGCTTGGCTGCAGCAGCAGCACGAATCGAGGAGATACTGGTGTACACAGAGAGGCTGGTCTTAAGGGCCCCACTGCAGTAGAGCCAGCACCACCTGCTTCTGCGGCTGCTCAGGTTCCGTCCCTGGCGAGAGCAATTCTTCGCATTCCCCCTATCAAGGTTAATAAAGGGGAGAAAAGGTGGCGCATGCAGCAACACCTTCTACAGCACCTGCAGCAGCAGCACAAACAAGTGCACAGCCGACTGCGTGTCCCTCAGGCGCAGATATATCGACGCATGTCGAGCATGCGTAGCGCTTCCCTACGAGGTCAGCTACAGCACTTGCTACAGCGGAAGCAGCAGCTTCTGCTCCATGAAAGGCTATGTTGCAGCAACACAGCACAAGAAATGCCTGCTAATGCTGCAGGAAGACGCTCCCCCGACGAAGACCTTTTCAGAAAGAACACCCACTTGGCTGCTACTGCTGCTGCCAGTCAGCAGCAGCAGCGGCAGTTTGAGGAACTGTTTGAAACCTCATCGCAACGTGTGTATACAGCAACAACTGCAGCAGCAGCTGCTGCTGCAGCAACACCAGACCCAGCAGAAGATGCAGTAACAGATGCAGATGCCGCAACAGAAGCAGAACCAGGAGCCGCAGCATTCTCAGGAGCGTCGTCAGAAGGAGCTGCTGCGTCTGTTGTTGATTCAGCTACTTCACACAATGAAGCTGCAGCTTCTCCAGCTGCAGGTGGAGAGACAGCAACAGCATATATAGCAACAACTGTTGCTGCTCCTCGTGTTCCTGCTCCCGCCCATGTTGCCGCAAATACATATGACCCGTTAGACCGAACAACAGGAGTTTCTTCGGAGTCTCCCTCTGTCCCCTCAGAGCTGCCTCTTGAACTTCCGAAGCAGCAGACATATACTACTGCCCCAGCTGTCTCTACTGGTGCTGCTCTTGCGGCAATGGAAGAAAGTCTCCTCGATGCAGAAACAGAGACAGCTCAAATCTCTGCAGCGTCGGAGCTTGTCGCTGCAGCTGTAGAGAGAGCAGCAGAGCACTGGGAGATAGCCCAAGTGGCAGGAAGAGCAGAAGCAGGCGCAGCACCGCAGTTGCCGCCCCGCATATTGCATTGGGAGCACCTTCTCAGCAACAGCGTTCAGCAGCAGCAACACACGCCAAGAACCTCTGCAGCAGCTGCTGCACAAAGAGCAAAAGAGGCAGCTAAACGAGCTGTTTTAGCAAGCAGAAAGGCAATCGCCGCAGCTGCAGCAGCAGCTAGGGAAGCGGCAGCCCCGCTGCCCCGCAGCAGTAGCGGCAACAGCAGTAATGATTTAAACAAGCACTCCAACAATCCCCCTTTCCCAAGGCGGAATAGCGCACAGTTGCCTCCTGTTGCTGCTTCGCGGACTCTTTTGAGAGACCTAGGTGGCCACAGCAGCAACAGCAGCAACGGCAGCAAGAGCACGTGGCCAGGTAGCCAGGCAACAGGACAGTTCGTCGCCGCGACAGGTTTAGGTGCTTCAAGCACCGATGCGTCCGCTGTCGGCTCTCCTGCTGCTGCTCCTGCTGCTGGTGCAGCCAAACGTGTCAAAAAATTGGGCATGCATGCAGCACAAGGGGAAAAGCAGAAGGAGAGCTTCTGCGCATCGCCACGCAATCGCGTCAATCCTATAAATACAAAACCTGGAGAAACTCACCCTGAGGAAAGCAGCAGTACCAGCAGTAGCAACAGCAGCCAACAAAGCAACAACAGAAGTCGGCATCCAACTTCCCAGGCAGGAGAGGAGACCGAAAGTTTGGAGGCGTACCCGCACAGCTCCATGATACCGAACAGCAGCAGCAGCTGCTGCAGCAGCTGCAGCAGCAGCAGTGGTAGCCGTGCCCGTCCTCGTGTGCTGCTGATGCAGCTACGCCTCATGCAGCAGGAGGAGCAACAGCGGGCATCAGGTCTCAACTACCTGCAGCAAAAGCAGCAGCAGCTGCAGCGGTTAGCTCGAATAGAGACGGCGAGGAAGGCCAAGGCAGAAGCAGTTGCAGTGGAGAAGATCCACAGACGCATTGCCAGTAAGCCTCTCCAAACAAACATGCATAATTCGGTTGACGCTATTGAGGCTGCTACTGAAGTTCCACAGCTTTCCTGCTGCTGCTGCAGAATTAAGCTTCTGCAGAAACACCACAAGGGCCCCTGCGATCATACTTAAGGCCGCTGAAGGCGCACCGCCTTCCAGTGTGCATACACCCCAATTGTTTATGGCATCCGCAGCACTCGACGCTCTGCAGCATCGGATGTTGCAACAGGAAGCAGTGCGCCAGTGCACTAGCGTCCTGCAGCAGCAACAAATGAAGCAACGCGAGCAGAGAAGACGAAGCCGGTTACTGCCAAGCAATAAGACTATCGAACAGCATCATCCACAGCAGCAACAGCAGCAACAACCGAAGCAGGATAAGGCAGGCGGTGTGATTCTGCTGGGATTTCAGCCAGCCGTACGCCCTCGCATGCACACTGACATTTACGGTGGCGTCCCATTCTGTCTGGAGCTGCCGTTGATGCTGCTGTTACTCCTGTCCCTGCTGCTGACGTTGCTGCTATTCCTTTTGCTGCTGCCCTTGCTGCTGTTGCTGCTGCGTCTCCAAAACGCCGTTCCAGCGGGAAGCTGCAAATGCGGACCATCGTCTCCTGCATTCTTTACTTCTCCAGGCATTCTGGGAGCAGAAGCGGAGAAAGGCAGAGCAGCAGCGGCTCAATAGGGCAGCAGCATACGGCGTACTGCTGCAGCAGCAGCAAGCCTCCTTGGGCCGCCTGCAGCAGCTGCAGCAGGAAGCAGCTCAAGAGTGAGTACGGCGTTCTCAGTTAAACCCAGAGTGGATGCTACAACAGCATCAGCTGCTGCTGCCCTCTACACTACCACTCTCTGGCAAAATAAATGATAGCGCTTCCTGCAGCAGCCGATTCCTGCAACCCCAAACCTGTTGCTACCTCCGTTTCTCATGCTGCTGTTGCAGGCTGGAAGCTGCTGTCAGTTCTCCTAAAGTCGAATTGACATACTGTGAAGCCTAAGGAATGTTCAGCTGCTGCCGCTGCAGCAGCAGGTGCTGCAACGGCACCACAGCGCGCAAATGCAGAAAACAACCGTCCGTGACTGCTGCTGCTGCAAAAGTCCGAAGTAGCAGCGGAGATAGCAGCAAAAGAAGCAGCAGTGCAAGCCACCAGCGTCGTCTACAAAAGCAGAGGTCACGGCTTGAACTCTTGCTACAGGCACAAGGAAAGAAGACATGCATGCTGCAGCAGTCACACCTGTTGTTGCTGCTCATGCAACAAGCACAAAGAACTGCCCGCTCACACCACTGGCGCACGTGCTGTTGCCGCTGAAACAGCAGCACCTGCTCCTGCTGATGCTGAAACAGCAGCAGCAGCTGCTGCTGCCCAGACACCCATGCGCACGACTGGCGTTGCTGCTGATCCAACCGCTGCTGCTGAAGAAGAAGCATTTGCAGCCCTTAAACGTGCTATTCGTCCGCCCCATAACAGCAGAGGCCTCCAAGTCGTGTCCTGTGGTGCGGCTGCTGCTGCGGCAGCATCCGCAGCAGCGGTTGTTGCTGCAGCTTCAGCAGCAGCTGTTGCACCTACAGCGGTTCCTTCTGTTCTTAAAACTACAATGCTTTGCCGTCCCTCTAACTGTTCGCTTCTTCTCTTGGAGATATCTTTGAAAGGGAGCCTCCAGCAGAAAGGGGGCTTGTGCTGCTTGCTGCACGCTTGGGGCTCTTGGACTCAGCAGGAGCAGCTCCAGCAGCTGCAGCAGCTGCAGCAGGAGCTTCAAAAGAAGCAACAGCGCCGTCTTGCCCACCAACCTCCGCCATCGAACCGAGGGGGAAGAGGCCTGGCTGGGGCGCTGGCTTTCTTTTGGAATGTATGAACAGATAGACGCAGCTGATTACGAAAAATACGAAATACACCTGAAGCATCCGGAGCAGCAGCAAGAGCAGCACAGGTCGAAATAAACACAGTTGAGGTAAATACAGCTGAGCACAACAACCGAACTGCACCACAACCACCAGCAACAGCTTCAGACTCCGCAGGAAGCTGCAGGAGCAGCAAATTCAAAAGACTGAAACAACGTAGGCTGCAGCAGCAGCCCCAAAGAAAGCAATCACTGAGGGGATAACAAAAGCAGCAGCAACTTCTGAGCCAACAACGCCTGTTGCATAAGCAGCTTCAAAAACAGCATTCACAGCTGAAGCAGCGGCAGCATCCACTGGACGTACACCCGCACAGATATACGGCGCCATGTACTGCTCTTCCATCACTTTCGTGTCGAGCTCTATTGAGGGAGACTTCTGCTGCATAAGACATCCCAATATTAGAAGAAAGACAACACCAAATGCTGACAGAAATGAACAGCAAGTGGCGCAACAAGGCCAGCTGCACGCCATTTTCCCGGCTGCAGCAGGTGCCACTCAGTTGTTTGGGTATTGTTCTATTGCTCGTTTTCCGGTCGGTTACAGCCGCCGCTTGTATTTCTGTGATGCCGCTGCTGCAGCGCCGCTTGCTTTAAAAAGAGTTTTGCTGCTGCTAGAGCGAAGCCAGACCCGAAACCTCTGTTGCCGCTGCACTGAACATAGCTCCTCCTGGGAGGCTAGCTCAACAAAAACCTCACCGGCGGCAGGGCGTCCTGCTGCTCCTCCAGCGCCGTTGCTGATTTTGCTGTGGTCTTCGCTGCAGAATGGAGGGAGCTGTGTTGAAGCTGCAACAGGACGAAATGGCTATGTTGCCGGTTAGATGATTTCGTCGGGGGGTTTCAGCCGCTACTGGAGCTCGTGGAACTACTTCAGTTGTTTTCCCCCGCTAAGTAAAAGAGGCAATGGAGGCTAAAGAACAATCAAAAACAGCAAAACCTAAGTGACCAAGGATGCATTGTTCACCTCCAGAGTGCTCACTGGCTGGGCCACCGGCAGGAGTGGCAAGTTGGGCAGAATCCCCTCTCTTATAGCTGCCTGATATTACGCTAAATATTCATGGAGTGGTGTTTTTAAACCATCATTCGGGTCGTTCAATAGTTCCTGTACTGCTGTAGCGGTGACACCAAAGCTACCGTTCCCGTACGGGGCTTGTGTTGCAGCTGGTGTTGTAGTGCACAGGAACTACAATGCGACTCTGGTGTGGCATCTAGTAGCTAAGTGATGATAAAGAGAAGGAGTATCACATCAGAAACTAAGAAAGGGGATTAATACTGCTAAATGTTCTAAGAATCGAGTACCGTAGGTAGAACCATAGGTTAGTAGGATTACCCCCGCCGGCAGCCACTATCGGCAGTGTGGCGTACTACCTAGTCACTACGTGGGTACCAGGTAGGCTCCCTTTAGAGATCTAATTGGATAGGAAATAGAATTATTACTACATAGTTGTATTATGTCTACAATTACGACTGTGATGGAGTTCTAGGTCAGGCTCCTTACCGTTCCACCACCGTTGATATTCCCCCGTAATCCTGTAGGTTGGGCACTGATGCCCAGCCATGACCAGGGTGAATTCGGAACACAGTTCGTTTATTCTATGAGCTTGCCTTGTTAATAATAGGGACTCTAAAATGATTTGGTACTTGCAGCATAGACTTTGGGCGATTTTGGTGGTTAGAGGTTGTACTTAGAAAGCCCGGCACTACGAGATGATATAAGTAGGCACAGCCTAGGACGGCTGCGCACTACAGATGTTGTGTTCCCTTGGTCCCAGTTCTTAGCGGTTCACCCCCGTGTAGCACCACTCGCAATCAGCAAAGACCGTCATAATAAGTCACTTCGACTGCAAGTATTGGAGGGCTTCCCTCTCCTGGCTCATCATTTCCAGCCCGGAGGCACCGTTGCCTTCAAAGCGTAGCTAGGATGTAATGGGAGTTTGCAAACTTCCAATTTCTGTCACCCTTGGGATTTGGGCACGGTTTTAGAAAATCGCGCTGGATCTTCGAGCCCACGCGCCTCGCAGAGTTATGCATTTCATCTCGTATGCTGTGTTCGGCGTATAGTTCCGCGTGCACTCTGTCTAGTCACACTGAATCGAAGTGGAGGCCATAAAGGGCTCTACCTAAGGTGCTCGTGAAGTATCATGCTTTGGCGTCCAATTCTCTATATGTTGCCGCGAACCCAACAGCAGGTTGTGACATCGATTCGCAGGTTTCATGCTCAGAGACGTGGTGCTGCTTCCGTGTCTTGCAAACTAGTAAGTAGGGACGCCTTCCTGGGTTACAGCCCAGCTACGCCAGCTGCAGTGTACTTTTGCTGTGAGAGTGTTCGGATTGCTAAGACCAGCACCCACCCTTAGGGCCTTTGTGGCTTGCAGAAGTCAGCAAGGTTAGGCAGAGAGGTCCACGTAAGCAGCAACCTTCCCAACGCACTCTTTGGGTCGTCTGCTGCACAGCGGCCCAACGGGGCGGTGTTTATTCTGATATATTTTATGTGATGTTGGTACTGGTTGCACTGTTTATGACTAGAATGGCTCTGGCAGACCAAGTAAGCGATCAAACAATGCCTGTCTGTCTAGAGTTTGCGGCAAAAGGGGATCAGTTACACTTGCGCCAAAGACTTCGCTGCAGCATCAGGCACAGCACGGTGCTTGGCCGCTCAATGCAGGCCGCCTGGCCCCAGCCCCTTTATCGTGGGGTTGTTGTGAGCAGCGCAGAGCGGGCGAGGGTTGACAGGTAGGATCACGTTTTCCTTGTAAGCAGGTGAGTTTTGTTTGACCCTCTTGCAACTTGCGGCGGTCTACGCCAACATCAAGGATCCCCACTATACTCGGTCGCTAGCTTAGTTCTGCCGCAGAGGGCACTTCCACTGTGCCATTTCGGAGCAGGCACCCCAGCTTTGGTACTGGTCCGACCACTACTTAACGGGAACTGCCGAGCCGGTTACGCTTTGAGATATCTTTTTCCATGGTACTGAGATGCCCAGATCAAACCCATCCCAAATCCTTGTCGGCGTACAGCGCGCTGCGCTGTACGATGTTGCTTCCTGACTCACCGTGCCTGCAGCACAAGAATGAAGGCCAGCAGCAGCATCCGAAAGTCCAAGTAGCAACTAAAGGTGCCACTAGCCTCCATAAGCGTCTAGTGAATTCAGCGTAGTAGATTGCTGGACCCTGCAAGCAATCAGCTAGTTTAACCCTCAGGGCCATCAGAAACCTTTGTTCCAGCCTTGGGAGGAATGAAGCCCATGGTGATGCATCGGTTCCCGTGCTTTTCCTTTGCCACCGCCGGGTGGTTTTCAAACTCTTTGGTTTACGGTGGAGCTGGCCCTTTACATAACAGTTCGGATGCTTGCGCAACGGTTAATTCTTCACGATGCGGGATTGTCTGTAAATCGAAGCAAGGGTTGAGCTGCTCTGGTATTGCGTTCCAGGCGGTACATTGGCTTTCTGCTACATTCTGCGGATGGCCTGGCCTCTGGGATATCCTTGTTACCAAGTCCATCTAAGAACCCCTCCAGCGATTGCACCCACTGCTGTTCATCCTCATGTATCAAGCGAACCGAATAGCATATTAGAGTGCGTTCATAGGATTGGAATGGGGTACTGTATGCAGTTTTCTGTCGCTTTTGGAGAGGCCTCTCCGCTCCCTCAACATCCGCCATTGGGACAATCGTCCTCTTTTTGAGCGCCCAGAGGAAGCTTAAACTAATGAGATATGTAGTACATCAATCCCCTCTTCCACGTAAAGTGCAGTGTTGGTCACTGCAGACTCCGTACTCCCCACTCCCTGAGCCGCCCATGGCATGCCTAAGGCTACGGCGTAATGAAGTGAAGCGTAAAAGCCCCGAGTCACAATGACCCCTTTCTAGGTTGAGCCCCTATTTTAAGCCTACAGTTCTGCCAGTTCGCAGGTCCTGCAGCCACCCGCCGAAACTAAATTGCGCAGACAACATCAACGAGTAGCTTGGTAGGTTCCTTGTGCTCCAATGTTCCTACAGCTCTTCGTTGAGCGACCACACCCACCCTGTGGGCTTTGTCAAGTATCACTAGCAACTTCTGACCATTGATACTGAGTTGGAAAGGCATTAAGTATAGTAAAGTTAGGTCTGCATATGAGGCGGCCTCCTCTTGCTTTCTCAGTGCTGCGCTTCCTACTTCGTCGTGGCAGCGGGCGTTCGGCATGTTGGATTTTGTTGTTCCTCTTGAGGACCCGTTCGAATCTGGCTTCTTCAGGCTTCCATGTTGTTTGACGCATATGCACTCTTGAATTCATGTGAGCCTTCATACTGCAAAAGAAGCAGAATAGCCATTCATCACCTTCCCTCCCAATTGCGGTATGATCGATTTATCGGCTGACATTTCTTCTAGCTCCTTATTCCCCTCTGGTCTAGTGCGCATGCCAATCCACAGATTTGGATCACTTCCAATTGTGTTCTCTTCTTCATCAAATAAGGTGGAAGTGGAGTTTTGTCCCTCATTGATGTGTACGGATGGTTATGCACTCCATCATCATCAGTCTGCAGCTCCCCAGGAGCCGCGTCGACTCCTATGCGTTCTGCTGTGGAGTCCTTTGTTCTCAGGCAGCGTTGCTGTCTGCTGCCTGCCTTCCTGCTAGCCTCCCCATAACCCCAGACGACGAACACCTTGTCGCTTGCGCCTGCCTGAGTCGTCCAGTAGATACCACAATTCGAAATAGTCCTCTGCTGCTTTACCGCTGATAACCCAGTGTGAAAAAAGGTTCTCAGCTGGACGACCAGACTATGAGTAAATCGAGTGGCCCCCCTGGATCCCATGCTATTTCAAATCCTGCCTCCTTGGATTAGCAGTAGGCGAGGAATGGCCATTCGCCACCATTAGACTCCCTGGAAGGCCCAAATATGGGCGATTGCACCCACTGTTCAATTAAGTTTTAAAATATAGCTTAAGCAGTGCCCAAATGCGGCACAGGAAGACGCAGCAAAGTACCAAGGAGTGGTGGGCAATGGATGGCGGGTTGCAGCGGAGTATAGGCATTTACGGTAGGAAACATGCTTCCCCTCTTTTTACTACCTTACTCACAGGCAGACAATAGCACCATACTGTGTTGACTGCCTCGGAAGTATTAGGGGTTGGGACAAGCAACAATTGCTCTAAACGTTGGACGTACAATCATACTCCCGCTATACATATACGCGGGAGAGTTCTAAATCCTTGATAGACTCAGAGGGGCTGGTTTTTGAAAGTTGCAATATTATGATTAACTGTCCCTGCGTTCCTTGACCCTCGTACTGCAACCAATACATCAGAAAGAAACGCTCTGCATCCCATTCAAGGGGGTGCCCTTCAGTTCTGGATGCACGTAACAATATTGCAGTGCCCCTGTCTGCATTTCCAAACAACTCCCTGAAGTAAAGTGCTTCAGCAGTTGATGACCCACGGAAAAGAGGGAGAAGCTACGCTAACAGCCATACCGAACCTCCCCTACTCACTCAAAACGGAAAAACCCCATTCCTACACGAACTTGGCTACTCCTGCCTATTTCAGTTGCAACAGGCACGGGTGCGTGGCACGACATGGTACGAACGGAGT